>NC_091369.1:2430799-2468299 GCF_038502225.1 Cherax quadricarinatus
GATCTGAGAGGCTGGACCTGAGTGGCTGGATCTGAGTGGCTGAACCTGAGTGGCTGGATCTGAGAGGCTGGACCTGAGTGGCTGGATCTGAGTGGCTAGACCTGAGTGACTGGACCTGAGTGGCTGAACCTGAGTGGCTGGATCTGAGAGGCTGGACCTGAGTGGCTGGATCTGAGTGGCTGAACCTGAGTGGCTGGATCTGAGAGGCTGGACCTGAGTGGCTGGGCCTGAGTGGCTGGATCTGAGTGGCTGAACCTGAGTGGCTGGATCTGAGAGGCTGGACCTGAGTGGCTGGATCTGAGAGGCTGGACCTGAGTGGCTGGGCCTGAGTGGCTTGATCTGAGTGGCTGAACCTGAGTGGCTGGATCTGAGAGGCTGGACCTGAGTGGCTGGGTCTGAGTGGCTGGATCTGAGTGGCTGAACCTGAGTGGCTGGATCTGAGAGGCTGGACCTGAGTGGCTGGGCCTGAGTGGCTGGATCTGAGTGGCTGAACCTGAGTGGCTGGATCTGAGAGGCTGGGCCTGAGTGGCTGGATCTGAGAGGCTGGACCTGAGTGGCTGGGTCTGAGAGGCTGGACCTGAGTGGCTGGATCTGAGAGGCTGGACCTGAGTGGCTGGATCTGAGTGGCTGAACCTGAGTGGATGGGTCTGAGTGGATAGACCTGAGTGACTGGATCTGAGAGGCTGGACCTGAGTGGCTGGATCTGAGAGGCTGGACCTGAGTGGCTGGGTCTGAGTGGCTAGACCTGAGTGACTGGACCTGAGTGGCTGGACCTGAGTGGCTGGATCTGAGAGGCTGGACCTGAGTGGCTGGATCTGAGTGGCTGGGCCTGAGTGGCTGGGTCTGAGTGGCTGGATCTGAGTGGCTGGACCTGAGTGGCTGGACCTGAGTGGCTGGATCTGAGTGGCTGGGCCTGAGTGGCTGGATCTGAGTGGCTGGGCCTGAGTGGCTGGATCTGAGTGGCTGGATCTGAGTGGCTGGGCCTGAGTGGCTGGATCTGATAGGCTGGACCTGTGTGGCTGGATCTGAGTGGCTGGGCCTGAGTGGCTGGGTCTGAGAGGCTGGACCTGAGTGGCTGGATCTGAGTGGCTGGGCCTGAGTGGCTGGATCTGAGTGGCTGGGCCTGAGTGGCTGGATCTGAGTGGCTGAACCTGAGTGACTGAACCTGAGTGGCTGGACCTGAGTGACTGGACCTGAGTGGCTGGACCTGAGTGGCTGGACCTGAGTGGCTAGACCTGACTAGCTGGACCTGACTGACTGGACCTGACTGGCTGGACCTGACTGACTGGACCTGACTGACTGGACCTGACTGGCTGGACCTGACTGACTGGACCTGACTGGCTTGACCTGACTGACTGGACCTGACTGACTGGACCTGACTGGTTGGACCTGACTGGCTGGACCTGACTGGCTGGACCTGACTGACTGGACCTGACTGGCTGGACCTGACTGGCTGGACCTGACTGACTGGACCTGACTGGCTGGACCTGACTGGCCTTCCACAACTTTTGCCACTCAGATTATGTCGAACTTTGTAATGGAACAGCCACGCTTAGTCTGATAAGGGGTGATAGGCAGGGGGGTACGGATGGTAGGGGAGGTAAGGGGTGGTAGGGGGAGGTAAGGGGTGGTAGGGAGTGGTAGGGGGAGGTAAGGGGTGGTAGGGAGTGGTATGGGGAGGTAAGGGGTGGTAGGGAGTGGTAGGGGGAGGTAAGGGGTGGTAGGGAGTGGTAGGAGAGGTAGGGGCTGGTAGTGGGGGGTGAGGGATAATAGGGGGGAGGTAGGGGTAAAAGGGAAGGGGGGATTGGTAAAGGGAGGGAAGAAAGAATATGTTTTCCTGTTTTAAAGTTAGAGAAAGTGATTTTAGATTCTATTACCAGCGTGAGATTGCTCTCTCTCTCCCTCTCTCTCTCTCTCTCTCTCTCTCTCTCTCACATACACACACCCTCTCTCTTTCTCTCTCTCTCTTTCTCACATACACACACCCTCTCTCTCTCACATACACACCCTCTCTCTCTCACATACACACCCTCTCTCTCTCTCTCCCTCCCTCTCTCTCACACACACACATACACACACCCTCTCTCTCTCACATACACACCCTCTCTCTCTCTCCCTCCCTCTCTCTCACACACACACATACACACACCCTCTCTCTCTCTCTCTCTCTCTCACATACACACACCCTCTCTCTCTCTCTCTCTCTCTCTTTCTCACATACACACACCCTCTCTCTCTCTCTCTCTCTCTCTCTCTCTCTCACACACACATACACACACCCTCTCTCTCTCACATACACACCCTCTCTCTCTCTCTCCCTCCCTCTCTCTCACACACACACATACACACACCCTCTCTCTCTCTCTCTCGCTCTCTCTCTCTCACACACACACATACACACACACTCACTCTCTCTCTCTCTCTCTCTCTCTCTCTCTCTCTCTCTCTCTCTCTCTCTCTCTCTCTCTCTCTCTCTCTCTCTCACACACACACACACATACACACACCCTCTCTCTCTCTCTCTCTCTCTCTCTCTCTCTCTCTCTCTCTCTCTCACACACACACACAAACACACACTCTCTCTCTCTCTCTCTCTCTCTCTCTCTCTCTCTCTCTCTCTCTCTCTCTCTCTCTCTCTCACACACACACACACACATACACACACCCTCTCTCTCTCTCAATACAATAAGGTCTTTAAGACAAGGAAGGTGTTCATCACCTTGGGACCCTTATAAACCTGGCCACAGAATTGAACCCACAGCTACACTGTTACTCTGAACTGTGGACCATGATGCCTCTGGACCATGATGCCTGTGGACCATGATGCCTGTGGACCATGATGCCTGCAGACTATGATGCCTGTGGACCATGATACCTGTGGACCATGATACCTGTGGACCATGATACCTGTGGACCATGATGCCTGTGGATCATGCTACCTGTGCACCATGATGCCTGTGGACCATGATACCTGTGGACCATGATACCTGTGGACTCATGATACCTGTGGACCATGATGCCTGTGGACCATGATGCCTGTGGACCATGATGCCTGTGGACCATGATACCTGTAGGCCATGATACATGTGTACCATGATACCTGTGGACCATGATACCTGTGGACCATGATACCTGTGGACCATGATACCTGTGGACCATGATGCCTGTGGATCATGATACCTGTGGACCATGATGCCTGTGGACCATGATACCTGTGGACCATGATACCTGTGGACCATGATGCCTGTGGACCATGATGCCTGTGGACCATGATGCCTGTGGACCATGATACCTGTTGATCATGATACCTGTGGACCATGATGCCTGTGGACCATGATACCTGTGGACCATGATACCTGTGGACCATGATGCCTGTGGACCATGATGCCTGTGGACCATGATACCTGTGGACTATGATACCTGTGGACCATGATACCTGTGGACCATGATGCCTGTGGATCATGAAAGGTCTGCACCATGAAAGATCTGGATCATGAAAGGTCTGGCCAATGAAAGGTCTGCACCATGGAAGGTCTGGACCAGGAAAAGTCTGGATCATGATGGGTCTGGACCAGGAAAGGTCTGGACCATGATGGGTCTGGACCAAATTGATTTTCCTAAATCTCTCCTCACACCATTTCTCTTGTACCTTTCATAAGCTAATAATAATAATAATAATAATAATAATAATAATTGCCCTCATCCCTCTCCCTCCCCTCCCAATACCCCCCCTCTCTCTCTCCTCCCCCTCCTCCTCCCCTACCACCTCATCCTCCCCCACCCACATCATCAAATATTTACAGTGAGGGACAACCTTGTAAATTACTGTAAATAAAGCCTTGTAAATTACTGTAAACAAAATACTATATAGACTTCCCCCCCAGATTTATTTTTGTGTGTGTGTGTCAAACTGTCATCAACTGAAACAAGAGGAGAGCAAGAGGAAGAGAAGATACTTTTAAAGAGAGGAGGTTAATCGAAATGAGAAAGACGGGTAGAAGAGAAAGATGGGTAGAGGAGAAAGATGGGTAAGGAGAAAGATGGGTAGAGGAGAAAGATGGGTAGAGGAGAAACCTGGATCAGTGAGAGAAAGATTTTAGGCAGAGAGAGAGAGAAAGAAAGAAAGAGAGAGAGGGAGTACCAGGAGAGAGGGCAGGTAGGGTCTGAGTGAGAGGTAACACCCGTGTTCCTAGACAGGGACAGAACACTCTCAGAGAGACAGCATTATCACCACTCATGTTGACGACAGTACGCTGCTGTTGCTGCTGTTTTCAACCTGCTGTTGCTGCTGTTGAAGCTGCTGCCGCCCAGGTGTATGGTATAATAAGCTGACGCCAAACTTATTGTAAATTTCTGAGGTGGCAACGAAGTACTGTAACTTGTGATGGTAAAATTCTAAAGAGAGAGAGAGAGAGAGAGATTATGAGGATTTTCCACAGGTTCTTAACCTGCAAAACTCTCCTCTCTTTTTCTTGTTGTACAGTAAAGGGATTTAGAAGATTAAGACTCACACACACACACACACACACACACACACACACACACACACACACACACACACACACACACACACACACACACACACACACACACACACACACACACCTGTTCTTCCTCTTCCTCTCTTCTTCCTTCTTTATCTTCTTTCAAAAGAGTTGAATGATAGTTCTAGGCTGTTTGTGTTGCAATCATAGCATCACCAGGAGCTGGTAATGGTGCAGAAATATTTCTGCACCATTGCAAGCTTTTGATGATGTGTTGCTTGCAGCACGAAAGGCCTAGAGCTATCATTCAACTCACCATGTGGTTATTTTGCATCTTGCGTTGCATATATATATATATATATATATATATATATATATATATATATATATATATATATATATATATATATATATATATATATATATATATATATATATATATATATATATATATATATATATATATATATATATAGAGAGAGAGAGAGAGAGAGAGAGAGAGAGAGAGAGAGAGAGAGACAGAGAGAGACAGAGAGACAGAGAGACAAAGACAGAGAGATTTGACAGCCTCTTCCTCTGTGAACTACGGTTTCAGACCTCGTCAAGACCTCTCTCTCTCTCTATCTCTCTCTCAGGTCTCAGACCATTCTCTGCATGCATAATGAACCTTGACACAAATCTCGAAACGAAAAAAAAATTGTGGCCAAATTTATATTCTTGCCTCAGTGGGAACTCAAAATTTCTTAATGGCCAAGTGCCTTTATCTGTCTTTTTTGTGGGTGGGGGAACTCTTCCCTGGTCTGATAATTTGCTTATAAAAGTTCGGGGGAGGGGGGAAGGGAGGAGGGGTTGTTGGGAGGGGGTAGAGAGAAGGAGGGGGTAGAAAGAAGGTGGAGGTGGTGGGGAGGAGGTAGAGAGAAGGTGGGGGTGGTGGGGAGGTGGTAGAGAGAAGGTGGGGGTGGTGGGGAGGGGTAGAGAGAAGGTGGGGGTGGTGGGGAGGTGGTAGAGAGAAGGTGGGTGTGGTGGGGAGGTGGTAGAGAGAAGGTGTGGGTGGTGGGGAGGGAGTAGAGAGAAGGTGGGGATGGTGGGGAGGTGGTAGAGAGAAGGTGGGGGTGGTGGGGAGGGGGTAAAGAGGTGAGAGTTATGGGGAGGAGGTAGAGAGAAGGTGGGGAGGAGTTGTGGTCAATGAGACATTGGTATGAGAGAGAGAGAGAGAGAGAGAGAGAGAGAGAGAGAGAGAGAGAGAGAGAGAGAGAGAGAGAGAGAGAGAGAGAGAGAGAGAGAGACTATTGACAACGGCACCAGTAACACTTTAAATACTAACCCTTTCCTTATCTACTACGATGGATCGGTAGATAAGAGTGGCAGTGTTGAAGCTCTCAGTGAGAAGCCTCAACTTAACACCGACCTTTACTTCTTCACTCATCATCTACTGTAGTATCTACATCTACTGTAGTATCTACAACATCTACTGTAGTATCTACAACATCTACTGTAGTATCTACAACATCTACTGTAGTATCTACAACATCTACTGTAGTATCTACAACATCTACTGTAGTATCTACAACATCTACTGTAGTATCTACAACATCTACTGTAGTATCTACAACATCTACTGTAGTATCTACAACATCTACTGCAGTATCTACAACATCTACTGTAGTATCTACAACATCTACTGTAGTATCTACAACATCTACTGTAGTATCTACAACATCTACTGTAGTATCTACAACATCTACTGTAGTATCTACAACATCTACTGTAGTATCTACAACATCTACTGTAGTATCTACAACATCTACTGTAGTATCTACAACATCTACTGTAGTATCTACAACATCTACTGTAGTATCTACAACATCTACTGTAGTATCTACAACATCTACTGTAGTATCTACAACATCTACTGTAGTATCTACAACATCTACTGCAGTATCTACAACATCTACTGTAGTATCTACAACATCTACTGCAGTATCTACAACATCTACTGTAGTATCTACAACATCTACTGTAGTATCTACAACATCTACTGTAGTATCTACAACATCTACTGTAGTATCTACAACATCTACTGTAGTATCTACAACATCTACTGTAGTATCTACAACATCTACTGTAGTATCTACAACATCTACTGTAGTATCTACAACATCTACTGTAGTATCTACAACATTTACTGCAGTATCTACAACATCTACTGCAGTATCTACAACATCTACTGCAGTATCTACAACATCTACTGTAGTATCTACAACATCTACTGCAGTATCTACAACATCTACTGCAGTATCTACAACATCTACTGCAGTATCTACAACATCTACTGCAGTATCTACAACATCTACTGTAGTATCTACAACATCTACTGTAGTATCTACAACATCTACTGCAGTATCTACAACATCTACTGTAGTATCTACAACATCTACTGTAGTATCTACAACATCTACTGTAGTATCTACAACATCTACTGTAGTATCTACAACATCTACTGTAGTATCTACAACATCTACTGTAGTATCTACAACATCTACTGTAGTATCTACAACATCTACTGTAGTATCTACAACATCTACTGCAGTATCTACAACATCTACTGTAGTATCTACAACATCTACTGCAGTATCTACAACATCTACTGCAGTATCTACAACATCTACTGTAGTATCTACAACATCTACTGTAGTATCTACAACATCTACTGTAGTATCTACAACATCTACTGTAGTATCTACAACATCTACTGCAGTATCTACAACATCTACTGTAGTATCTACAACATCTACTGCAGTATCTACAACATCTACTGCAGTATCTACAACATCTACTGTAGTATCTACAACATCTACTGTAGTATCTACAACATCTACTGCAGTATCTACAACATCTACTGTAGTATCTACAACATCTACTGCAGTATCTACAACATCTACTGCAGTATCTACAACATCTACTGTAGTATCTACAACATCTACTGCAGTATCTACAACATCTACTGTAGTATCTACAACATCTACTGTAGTATCTACAACATCTACTGTAGTATCTACAACATCTACTGTAGTATCTACAACATCTACTGTAGTATCTACAACATCTACTGTAGTATCTACAACATCTACTGTAGTATCTACAACATCTACTGTAGTATCTACAACATCTACTGTAGTATCTACAACATCTACTGCAGTATCTACAACATCTACTGTAGTATCTACAACATCTACTGTAGTATCTACAACATCTACTGTAGTATCTACAACATCTACTGTAGTATCTACAACATCTACTGTAGTATCTACAACATCTACTGCAGTATCTACAACATCTACTGTAGTATCTACAACATCTACTGCAGTATCTACAACATCTACTGTAGTATCTACAACATCTACTGTAGTATCTACAACATCTACTGTAGTATCTACAACATCTACTGCAGTATCTACAACATCTACTGTAGTATCTACAACATCTACTGTAGTATCTACAACATCTACTGTAGTATCTACAACATCTACTGCAGTATCTACAACATCTACTGTAGTATCTACAACATCTACTGTAGTATCTACAACATCTACTGTAGTATCTACAACAATTACTGTAACTACACCTTCTTCAACCTCTGAATGTACCGTAACTACTTTATCTACTGTAACTACACCTTCTTCAACCTCTGAATGTACCGTAACTACTTTATCTACTGTAACTACGTCTACAACTACCGCATCTGCTGTAACTACATCTGCTCCGTTCAGTCTATATATGAACCCCACGGATTTAGAGCCCACCTTATTCGCCCAAGGATAAACAGGATTTAAATTGAACCTAAGAGTTCGATTTTGCGCCAGATTATTAATTTCTTAAGTTTTCTAAACACATCAGAATTTGGAATTCTGTGGTGGTGTGGTGGATGGAGTTGATGGTGTTTGTGGTTGCTTTCTGGCAGACTCATTTTACTCCCCCCCCCATTCTCCGTGTGAGGGAAGGTTCGAACTGGGGAGAGCTCACGTTCAGTCAACAAGGCCTGGGACTAGTAGCTAGCTAGCCTGGCAGCCAGTCAAGTAGGCAGGTAGTCAAGTAGTCAGGCAGGCAGGCAGTCAAGTAGTCAGGCAGTCAGGCAGGCAGGCAGTCAAGTAGTCAGGCAGGCAGGCAGGCAGGCAGGCAGGCAGGCAGTCAAGTAGTCAGGAAAGCAGTCAGGCAGTCAGGCAGACAGGCAGTCAGTCAGTCAGACAGACAGGCAGTCAGGCAGTCAGACAGGCAGACAGGCAGTCAGGGAGTCAGTCAGACAGGCAGTCAGGCAGTCAGACAGTCAGACAGTCAGACAGGCAGTCAGGCAGTCAGACAGGCAGTCAGTCAGTCAGACAGTCAGACAGGCAGTCAGACAGGCAGTCAGGCAGTCAGGCAGCTGGCTCTGCTCTCTGCAAATGCGGTCATGAGTGCCATAAAGTGCCATCCTCCTCATAATTTGACCGCTTCTTTACTGCGAGAGGTGTTAGCTAAACCAAAACCATTGCACAAACACACACGCACACGCACACACACACGCACGCACACACACATACACACACACACACACACAGATGGGACACAGCAACAAGGGGACACAGATGAATCACAGGGATGTTAGCAAGTATTTCTTCAGTTACAGAGTTGTCAGGAAGTGGAATAGTTTGGGAAGTGATGTAATGGAGGCAGGATCCATACATAGCTTTAAGAAGAGGTATGATAAAGCTCATGGAGCAGGAAGAGTGACCCAAAAGCGACCAGTGAAGAGGCGGGGCCAGAAGCTATGAATCGACCCCTGCAACCAAAACTAGGTGAGTACACACACGCACGCACGCAGACACACACACACACACACACACACACACACACACACACACACACACACACACACACACACACACACACACACACACACACACACACACACACACACACACACACACACACACACACACACACACACACACACACACACACACATCTAAGTCTATGCTATTAACGAGCAAAATTGGACAGAAAGATGGTAGTCAAGCCAGGATCAGAGGCTGGTTTGATTACCTCCTCTCTGTCGTTTTATGGTCGTAAATGACATACTGAGATTCAGAGGTTTGTGTGTGTGTGTGTGTGTGTGTGTGTGTGTGTGTGTGTGTGTGTGTGTGTGCGTGGCAAGACTCGTACCATGGCAAAAATGTGAATCTGATATCTTATTCAGCCAGCCACCCTCTCTAGCCCAACAACCATCCCATCCACCCGAAAATCCACCCACCCGCCAGTCAACCCACCCAAATACATGCCCACACTCACCCCACTCTCCACTCTACCCACTCACCTACTCTCTATCACTCACGAAATCATAATTAGACAATTGCAGATAAGCCACGGAACGGGTGAGGTATGAACTCACGGCAAGTGTGTCCTACTTTCTATGTAAAATCCATTCGAGGAGAGTAAGGCAGTGGGAAAGTTCTCTTGAAGAGAGAAAAAGAGAGATTTACAACAAAAGTAGGCCTTAGGCAGCGATGCGTCACACCAACATGTCTTTTTAAAGCTTATATAGACAGGCGCGCGAAAAAGTAAAGCCTTGGGTGATAGGCAAACATGACAGCCACAAGGAGAGTGAGTCTGGAGTTGCCACCGTAGCTGTTTACCGATGTCGCCGTGCTTTTGAGAGACCCGGAATTGAAATTGCAGAGCTTGATGGAAAGAGTTTGTTAAGAGTGGGTAATTTAATATTACTGGACGTAAATACTGAGCTTGAGTCCTGGAGGTGTGTGAAGCACTGTGTCTGTACTCTGAAAGAGAGGTGGGGATGTTGCAGTTCTGGAGGGATAAAGTACAGTGTCTGTACTCTGAAGGAGAGGTGGGGATGTTGCAGTTCTGGAGGGGGAAGTACAGTGTCTGTACTCTGAAGGAGAGGTGGGGATGTTGCAGTTCTGGAGGTGGGAAGTACAGTGTCTGTACTCTGAAGGAGAGGTGAGGATGTTGCAGTTCTGGAGGTGGGAAGTACAGTGTCTGTACTCTGAAGGAGAGGTGGGGATGTTGCAGTTCTGGAGGTGGGAAGTACAGTGTCTGTACTCTGAAGGAGAGGTGAGGATGTTGCAGTTCTGGAGGGATAAAGTACAGTGTCTGTACTCTGAAGGAGAGGTGGGGATGTTGCAGTTCTGGAGGGGGAAGTACAGTGTCTGTACTCTGAAGGAGAGGTAGGGATGTTGCAGTTCTGGAGGTGGGAAGTACAGTGTCTGTACTCTGAAGGAGAGGTGGGGATGTTGCAGTTCTGGAGGTGGGAAGTACAGTGTCTGTACTCTGAAGGAGAGGTAGGGATGTTGCAGTTCTGGAGGTGGGAAGTACAGTGTCTGTACTCTGAAGGAGAGGTGGGGATGTTGCAGTTCTGGAGGGGGAAGTACAGTGTCTGTACTCTGAAGGAGAGGTGGGGATGTTGCAGTTCTGGAGGGGGAAGTACAGTGTCTGTACTCTGAAGGAGAGGTGTGGATGTTGCAGTTCGGGAGGTGGGAAGTACAGTGTCTGTACTCTGAAGGAGAGGTGAGGATGTTGCAGTTCTGGAGGGGGAAGTACAGTGTCTGTACTCTGAAGGAGAGGTAGGGATGTTGCAGTTCTGGAGGTGGGAAGTACAGTGTCTGTACTCTGAAGGAGAGGTAGGGATGTTGCAGTTCTGGAGGGGGAAGTACAGTGTCTGTACTCTGAAGGAGAGGTGGGGATGTTGCAGTTCTGGAGGTGGGAAGTACAGTGTCTGTACTCTGAAGGAGAGGTGGGGATGTTGCAGTTCTGGAGGTGGGAAGTACAGTGTCTGTACTCTGAAGGAGAGGTAGGGATGTTGCAGTTCTGGAGGTGGGAAGTACAGTGTCTGTACTCTGAAGGAGAGGTAGGGATGTTGCAGTTCTGGAGGTGGGAAGTACAGTGTCTGTACTCTGAAGGAGAGGTGGGGATGTTGCAGTTCTGGAGGGGGAAGTACAGTGTCTGTACTCTGAAGGAGAGGTGGGGATGTTGCAGTTCTGGAGGGGGAAGTACAGTGTCTGTACTCTGAAGGAGAGGTGAGGATGTTGCAGTTCTGGAGGTGGGAAGTACAGTGTCTGTACTCTGAAGGAGAGGTGAGGATGTTGCAGTTCTGGAGGGGGAAGTACAGTGTCTGTACTCTGAAGGAGAGGTGGGGATGTTGCAGTTCTGGAGGGGGAAGTACAGTGTCTGTACTCTGAAGGAGAGGTGGGGATGTTGCAGTTCTGGAGGTGGGAAGTACAGTGTCTGTACTCTGAAGGAGAGGTGGGGATGTTGCAGTTCTGGAGGTGGGAAGTACAGTGTCTGTACTCTGAAGGAGAGGTGGGGATGTTGCAGTTCTGGAGGGGGAAGTACAGTGTCTGTACTCTGAAGGAGAGGTGAGGATGTTGCAGTTCTGGAGGTGGGAAGTACAGTGTCTGTACTCTGAAGGAGAGGTGGGGATGTTGCAGTTCTGGAGGTGGGAAGTACAGTGTCTGTACTCTGAAGGAGAGGTGGGGATGTTGCAGTTCTGGAGGTGGGAAGTACAGTGTCTGTACTCTGAAGGAGAGGTGGGGATGTTGCAGTTCTGGAGGTGGGAAGTACAGTGTCTGTACTCTGAAGGAGAGGTGGGGATGTTGCAGTTCTGGAGGTGGGAAGTACAGTGTCTGTACTCTGAAGGAGAGGTGGGGATGTTGCAGTTCTGGAGGTGGGAAGTACAGTGTCTGTACTCTGAAGGAGAGGTGGGGATGTTGCAGTTCTGGAGGTGGGAAGTACAGTGTCTGTACTCTGAAGGAGAGGTGGGGATGTTGCAGTTCTGGAGGTGGGAAGTACAGTGTCTGTACTCTGAAGGAGAGGTAGGGATGTTGCAGTTCTGGAGGGGGAAGTACAGTGTCTGTACTCTGAAGGAGAGGTGGGGATGTTGCAGTTCTGGAGGTGGGAAGTACAGTGTCTGTACTCTGAAGGAGAGGTAGGGATGTTGCAGTTCTGGAGGTGGGAAGTACAGTGTCTGTACTCTGAAGGAGAGGTAGGGATGTTGCAGTTCTGGAGGGGGAAGTACAGTGTCTGTACTCTGAAGGAGAGGTGGGGATGTTGCAGTTCTGGAGGTGGGAAGTACAGTGTCTGTACTCTGAAGGAGAGGTGGGGATGTTGCAGTTCTGGAGGTGGGAAGTACAGTGTCTGTACTCTGAAGGAGAGGTAGGGATGTTGCAGTTCTGGAGGGGGAAGTACAGTGTCTGTACTCTGAAGGAGAGGTGGGGATGTTGCAGTTCTGGAGGGGGAAGTACAGTGTCTGTACTCTGAAGGAGAGGTGGGGATGTTGCAGTTCTGGAGGTGGGAAGTACAGTGTCTGTACTCTGAAGGAGAGGTGGGGATGTTGCAGTTCTGGAGGTGGGAAGTACAGTGTCTGTACTCTGAAGGAGAGGTGGGGATGTTGCAGTTCTGGAGGGGGAAGTACAGTGTCGGTAGTCTGTAGGAGAGGTGGGGATGTTGCAGTTCTGGAGGTGGGAAGTACAGTGTCTGTACTCTGAAGGAGAGGTGGGGATGTTGCAGTTCTGGAGGGGGAAGTACAGTGTCTGTACTCTGAAGGAGAGGTAGGGATGTTGCAGTTCTGGAGGTGGGAAGTACAGTGTCTGTACTCTGAAGGAGAGGTAGGGATGTTGCAGTTCTGGAGGGGGAAGTACAGTGTCTGTACTCTGAAGGAGAGGTGAGGATGTTGCAGTTCTGGAGGTGGGAAGTACAGTGTCTGTACTCTGAAGGAGAGGTAGGGATGTTGCAGTTCTGGAGGGGGAAGTACAGTGTCTGTACTCTGAAGGAGAGGTAGGGATGTTGCAGTTCTGGAGGTGGGAAGTACAGTGTCTGTACTCTGAAGGAGAGGTAGGGATGTTGCAGTTCTGGAGGTGGGAAGTACAGTGTCTGTACTCTGAAGGAGAGGTAGGGATGTTGCAGTTCTGGAGGGCGAAGTACAGTGTCTGTACTCTGAAGGAGAGGTGAGGATGTTGCAGTTCTGGAGGTGGGAAGTACAGTGTCTGTACTCTGAAGGAGAGGTGGGGATGTTGCAGTTCTGGAGGTGGGGAGTACAGTGTCTGTACTCTGAAGGAGAGCTAGGGATGTTGCAGTTCAGAGGGTCATCTGAAACGAGGCAAGACAGTGGTTGAATGAATGATGGTGGAAGTGTTTCTTTCTTTTCTGGTCAACCTACCTCGGTGGGAGACAGCCAGTGTATAACAAAACACTGAAGGAGTAACGTAAAACGAATGACAAACATAAATAACGAGAGATCGGACTACAGAGTGAAATCAGGGAGTACGAAGGGAATACCTAAAAGTACTTGGGAATGTATATTGAAGAAAGAAAATTTTTCCTGGGTTGGTGGTTGCAACATATGTGTATGTATATGTGTGTGTGTGTGTGTGTGTGTGTGTGTGTTGATGACACACTCCTGGGGACGGGGTATGTTAACGATCCTTTGATGACAACATGAACGCATCAACGTGACTCTTTACTGAGGACACCAGCTATCAATGGTGAACTCTCAGACTGTGTTTACTCTCTCTCTTTCTCTTTGTTTCTCCTTATACATGGTTAAAAAAAATTCTTACCAAGGAAGAACATGACTTTTACTCTCCTCCCCATCTCCATATTTATCCTCTCCCTCGTATGTGTGTGTGTGTGTGTGTGTGTGTGTGTGTGTGTGTGTGTGTGTGTGTGTGTGTGTGTGTTTGTGTGTATGTGTACTCACCTATATGTGGTTGCAGGGTCGATTCACAGCTCCTGGCCCCGCCTCTTTACTGGCAGCTACTCGGTCACACTTCCCGCTTCATGAGCTTTATCATACCTCTTCTTAAAGCTATGTATGGATCCTGCCTCCATTACATCACTTCCCAGACTATTCTACCTCCTGACAACTCTGTGAATGAAGAAATGTTTCCTGACATTCCTGTGGTTTATCTGAGTTTTCAACTTACAACTGTGTCCCTTTGTTGCTGTGTCCCATCTCTGGAACATCCTGTCTCTGTCCACCTTGTCGATTCCTCTCAGTATTTTATATGTCGTTATCAAATCCTCCCCTATCTCTCCTGTCTTCCATTGTCGTCAGGTTGATTTCCCTTAACCTCTCCTCGTAGGACATACCCCTTAGCGCTGGGACTAGTCTCGTTGCAAACCTTTGCACTTCCTCTAGTTTCCTCGCATGCTTGGCTAGGTGAGGGTTCCAATTTGGCGCTGCAAACTCCAATATTGGCCTAACGTAGACGGTGTACAGGGTCCTGAATGACTTCTTATTAAGATGTCGGAATGCTGTTCTGAGGTTTGCCAGACGCCCATATGCTGCAGCAGTTATTTGGTTGATGTGCGCTTCAGGAGATGTGCCTGGTGTTATACTCACCCCAAGATCTTTTTCCTTGAGTGAGGTTTGTAGTCTCTGGCCCCCTAGACTGTACTCCGTCTGTGATCTTCTTTGCTCCTCCCCAATCTTCATGACTTTGCACTTGGTTGGGTTGAACTCCAGGACCCAGTTGCTGGACCAGGCCTAGAGCCTGTCTAGACCCCTCTGTAGTTCTGCCTGGTCCTCGTCCTATTGAATTCTTCTCATCAACTTCACATCATCTGCAAACAGGGACACTTCGGAGTCTATTCCTTCCGTCATGTCGTTCACAAATACCAGAAACCGCACTGGTCCTAGGACTGACCCCTGTGGCACCCCGCTCGTTACAGGCGCCCACTCTAACACCTCGCCACGTACCATGACTCGCTGTTGTCTTCCTGACAGATATTCCCTGATCCATTGCAGTGCCTTCCGTGTTATTCCTGCCTGTGTGTGTGTGTGTGTGTGTGTGTGTGTGTGTGTGTGCGTGTGTGTGTGTGTGTGTGACTTGATAAAGCTCTCCACAGACCGAAACACAGGATAAAAAAAGTTCTACATAGAGGGAAACGTTGCCTCTCCAGGTGTCGTAACAACACTATGGCCCCCCTCCCACTGTACTGCAAAAAGTCTACGGACGTGGCCCTCCGCGTTTCACTTACTCGCGCGATACTTGACGCATTTGCAAGATGATGGAAGGAAGGAAGAGGAAATGGGGAGGGGGAGGAAGTACTAGGGATGGGGGAGGGGAGGGAGGGGGGTTAAATACATTATAGCCGTCCACATTAACCCAAAATTTTTGGATAAGGAGTGGCGGTCACTGCCAGCCTGCGTAAGTCTTCAAAATGTGTGTTTGACTTCATCTCCCTCTCCCTCTCTCTCTCCCTCTCCCTCTCATTCTCCTCTCCTTCTTACTCTCTCTCTCTCTCTCTCTCTCTCTCTCTCTCTCTCTCTCTCTCTCTCTCTCTCTCTCTCTCTCTCTCTCTCTCTCTCTCTCTCTCTCTCTCTCTCTCTCTCTCTCTCTCACACCTCCCTCTCTCCTCATCCTCTCTTCTTCGCTCCTTAATTTCCGTTTCTCGTGTCCATGGAATACAAAATAGGCCCAGCCTCTCCCTCTCACAACAACAAAAACAACAACAACAACATCAACAACAACAACATCAACAACAACAACAACAACAACAACAACAACAACATCAACAACAACATCAACAACAACACCTTGGAACAAACAACTCTCCAAAATCTCCACAGAAATTCACCTCTGACACCTCAGTAGATCGCTACACCTGGGAAATAATCTCCAGGGAGATTATTTCCCTGGATGTAATTTCCTGGGAGGTAATTTCCCCCGAGATAATTTCCCGGGAGATTATTTCCCGGGAGATAATTTCCCGGGAGATAATTTCCCGGGAGATTATTTCCCTGGAGATTGTTACCCGGGAGATTATTTCCCGGGATATAATTTTCCAGGAAGGTCCGGAAGTGATAATCGCTGGGTTACCATCGCTGGTGGAAATTTCTTTAATATTGAGTGTGGATAGTGACACTGATTGAGAGGTGCCCGGAACAGTGCCAGGTAGTGTCAGGGGCAGTTCCAGGGACAGTGTCAGGGGCAGTGTCAGGAGCAGTGTCAGGGGGCAGTTTCAGGGGCAGTGCCAGGGACAGTGTCGGGCAGTTCCAGGGACAGTGCCAGGGACAGTTCCAGGGACAGTGTCAGGGGCAGTGTCAGGGGCAGTGTCAGGGGGCAGTTTCAGAGGGCAGTGCCAGGAAAGTATGTCAGGGGCAGTGCCAAGGGACAGTGTCAAAGGGCAGTGCCAGGGGGTATTGCCAGGGGCAGTGTCAGGGGCAGTGCCATGGGGCAGTGCCAGGGAGCAGTGTCAGGGAAGCTGTGTCAGAGAACAGAGTCAGGGGGCAGTGCCAGGTGGCAGTGTCAAATGGCAGTGCCAGGGGGTATTGCCAGGGGGCAGTGTCAGGGGCAGTGCCATGGGGCAGTGCCAGGGAGCAGTGTCAGGGAAGCTGTGTCAGAGGACAGAGTCAAGGGGCAGTGCCAGGTGGCAGTGCCAGGAAGCAGTGTCAGGGGCAGTGCCAGGGGGCAGTACCAGGAAGCAGTGTCAGGGGCAGTGCCAGGGGGCAGTGTCGGGCAGTGCCAGGGGACAATGCCAGGAAAGCAGTGTTAAGGGGCGGTGCCAGGGGGAAGTATCAAAGGGCAGTGCCAGGGGGTATAGCCAGGGGACAGTGTCAGGGACAGTGCCAGGGGGCAGTGCCAGGGAACAGTGTCAGGGAAGCAGTGTCGGAGGACAGAGTCGGGGGCAGTGTCAGGGGGAAGTGCCAGGTGGCAGTGCCAGGAAAGCAGTGTCAGGGGGCAGTGCCAGGGGGTAGTGCCAGGGGTCTGTCAGGGGGCAGTGCTAGGGATAGTGCCAGGGGACAGTGTCAGGGGCAGTGTCAGGGGGTAGTGCCAGGGGCCAGTGCCAGGGGTCAGTGCCAGGGGTCAGTGTCAGGGGGCAGTGCTAGGGATAGTGCCAGGGGACAGTGTCAGGGGCAGTGTCAGGGGGTAGTGCCAGGGGGCAGTGTCAGGGGCTGTCAATGAGAGTTGCAATCATGTCCAGTTGATCGTGAGGAAGACAATTGCTGTCACTACTGATGGTGGTAGTGGTGGTGGTAGTGGTGGTGGTAGTGGTGGTGGTAGTGGTGGTGGTAGTGGTGGTGGTAGTGGTGGTGGTAGTGGTGGTGGTAGTGGTGGTGGTAGTGGTGGTGGTAGTGGTGGTGGTAGTGGTGGTGGTAGTGGTGGTGGTAGTGGTGGTGGTAGTGGTGGTGGTAGTGGTGGTGGTAGTGGTGGTGGTAGTGGTGGTGGTAGTGGTGGTGGTAGTGGTGGTGGTAGTGGTGGTAGTGATGGTGGTAGTGGTGGTGGTGGTGGTGGTAGTGATGGTGGTAGTGGTTGGTAGCAGTGGTGGTAGTGATGGTGGTAGTGATGGTAGTGATGGTGGTAGTGGTGGTGGTAGTGGTAGTAGTGGTGGTAGTGGTGGTAGTGATGGTGGTAGTGGTGGTGGTAGTGGTGGTGGTAATAGTGGTATTGGTAGTAGTAGTGGTGACAGTAGTTGTAGCGGTCCTGTCACTTCCGGTATCTACCAACTGACAGCTACTTAACAACTCTGCCATCTTCCACCTTCCATCTACAACTTATGTTCTACCCTGCCACCCTGGGGTAGGTGGGAGAGTGTACCCTGGGGGAGGTGGGAGAGTGCACCCTGGGGGAGGTGGGAGAGTGTACCCTGGGGAGGTGGGACAGTGCACCCTGGGGGAGGTTGGACAGTGCCCCTTGGGGAGGTGGGAGAGTGCACCCTGGGGAGGTGGGACAGTGCACCCTGGGGGAGGTTGGACAGTGCCCCTTGGGGAGGTGGGAGAGTGCACCCTGGGGAGGTGGGATAGTGCACCCTGGGGGAGGTGGGAGAGTGCACCCTGATGGAGGTGGGAGAGTGCACCCTGGGAGGTGGGAGAGTGCCCCATGGGGAGGTGGGAGAGTGCACCCTGGGGAGGTGGGAGAGTGCACCCTTATGGAGGTGGGAGAGTGCACCCTGGGGGAGGTGGGAGAGTGCACCCTGGGGAGGTGGGAGAGTGCACCCTCGGGAGGTGGGAGAGTGCACCCTGGGGTAGGTGGGAGAGTGTACCCTGGGGAGGTGGGGCAGTGCACCTGAGGGAGGTGGAACAGTGCACCTGGGAAGGGATGGATCAGCCTTGGGGAGGGAGGGAGGGAGGGAGGGAGGGAGGGAGAGATCACCCTGGTGGAGGGAGGGATCACCCTGGGGAGGGAAGGATCATCCTGGGGAGGGAGGGATCACCCTGGGGATGGAGGATCACCCTAGGGGAGGGAGGAGGGAGGGAGGGAACACCCTGGTTGAGGGAAGGCGCACCGTGAAGAGGGAGGGAGGGATCACCCTGGGGGAGGAAGGGCTCACCCTAGGGGAGGGAGGGATAACCCTGGGGGGAGGGAGGGCTCACCCTGGGGGAGGAATCACCTCTGTCACATCAAATATTGAAGAGGATTTTTGATCTGGTATCCATAAGGGCGATACTCCTGTGCTGGCTTACCTTGGGAACGACCATGTGTAGGTGTTCTGGGACCAGGACCAGCCGGGATCAGGACCAGCTGGTCCACAGAGGCTCCAGTTGGTAGTCACCAGCACCGTTGTGGTCCAGGATGGTCTCTGTGACAGTGGGTTGGTTTATAGGGATCTAAACCACGTGGTTTGGTTTACATAAAACCACGTGGTACCTATTTACTGCTAGGTGACCAGAGGCATCAGGAACAAAGAGAATTTCAACCTGCCAGGTACCTATTTACTGCTAGGTGACCATAGGCATCAGGAACAAAGAGAATTTCAACCTGTCAGGTACCTATTTACTGCTAGGTGACCAGAGGCAGCAGGTACCTATTTACTGCTATGTGACTAGAGGCATCAGGTACAAAGAGAATTTCAACCTGCCAGGTACCTTTTTACTGGTAGGTGACGAGAGTCAGCAAGTACCTATTTACTGCTCGGTGACCAGAGGCATCAGGAACAAAGAGAATTTCAACCTGCCAGGTACCTATTTACTGCTAGGTGACCAGAGGCAGCAGGTACCTATTTACTGCTATGTGACTAGAGGCATCAGGTACAAAGAGAATTTCAACCTGCCAGGTACCTTTTTACTGGTAGGTGACGAGAGTCAGCAGGTACCTATTTACTGCTCGGTGACCAGAGGCATCAGGAACAAAGAGAATTTCAACCTGCCAGGTACCTATTTGCTGCTAGGTGACCAGAGGCAGCAGGCTATTATTTACTGCTAGGCGAATAGAGGCATCAGGTACCTATTTACTGCTAGGTGACAAGAGACATCAGGTTCAAGGAGAATTTCAACCTGCCAGGTACCTATTTACTGCTAGGTGACCAGAGGCAGCAGGTACCTATTTACTGCTAGGTGACCAGAGGCAGCAGGTACCTATTTACTCGTAGGTGACGAGAGCCAGCAGGTACCTATTTACTGCTCGGTGACCAGAGGCATCAGGTACAAAGAGAATTTCAACCTGCCAGGTACCTATTTACTGCTAGGTGACCAGAGGCAGCAGGTACCTATTTACTGCTATGTGACTAGAGGCATCAGGTACAAAGAATTTCAACCTGCCAGGTACCTTTTTACTGGTAGGTGACGAGAGTCAGCAGGTACCTATTTACTGCTCGGTGACCAGAGACATCAGGTTCAAGGAGAATTTCAACCTGCCAGGTACCTATTTGCTGCTAGGTGACCAGAGGCAGCAGGCTATTATTTACTGCTAGGCGAATAGAGGCGTCAGGTACCTATTTACTGCTAGGTGACAAGAGACATCAGGTTCAAGGAGAATTTCAACCTGCCAGGTACCTATTTACTGCTAGGTGACCAGAGGCAGCAGGTACCTATTTACTGCTAGGTGACCAGAGGCAGCATTTACCTATTTACTGCTAGGTGACCAGAGGCAGCAGGTACCTATTTACTGCTAGGTGTCCAGAGGCAGCAGGTACCTATTTACTGCTAGGTGACCAGAGGCAGCATTTACCTATTTACTGCTAGGTGACCAGAGGCAGCAGGTACCTATTTACTGCTAGGTGTCCAGAGGCAGCAGGTACCTATTTACTGCTAGGTGACCAGAGGCATCAGGTACAAGGCGTATTTCAATCCTATACATCTCATCTCTCCCGGGAATCGAATCCCACATCTTTTCGTTTGTGATCCTTAGGAGGTGGTACCTCATGTTACTTAGGACACCTCCAGGAGGTAGGTGACTCAGGGGAACATAATGACCCTTCATTTACCTAATTTCCCCAAATGTGACCTATTAAAACTTAGTTAGGGAAATTGATAAGGTTAAGGGCTTTTTCATGGCCCTGAAGACATTGTAGGGGAGATAGATAGATAGATAGATAGATAGATAGATAGAGAGAGAGAGAGAGAGAGAGAGAGAGAGAGAGAGAGAGAGAGAGAGAGAGAGAGAGAGAGAGAGAGAGAGAGAGAGGTGGGTGTGGTACCATAATCAGCGGAAGTACGACTTAGTTCATCACGACACCATTAGTAATTTTAATATATAAATTAATTTATATAGAGATGTCATATACACTGCTGTCATATACACTGCTGTCATATACACTGCTGTCATATACACTGGTGTCATATACACTGCTGTCATATACACTGCTGTCATATACACTGCTGTCATATACACTGGTGTCATATACACTGGTGTCATATACACTGGTGTCATATACACTGCTGTCATATACACTGGTGTCATATACACTGCTGTCATATACACTGTTGTCATATACACTGGTGTCATATACACTGCTGTCATATACACTGGTGTCATATACACTGGTGTCATATACACTGCTGTCATATACACTGGTGTTATATACACAGGTGTCATATACACTGGTGTCATATACACTGCTGTCATATACACTGGTGTCATATACACTGGTGTCATATACACTGGTGTCATATACACTGCTGTCATATACACTGCTGTCATATACACTGGTGTTATATACACAGGTGTCATATAGACTGGTGTTATATACACAGGTGTCATATACACTTGTGTCATATACACTGCTGTCATATACACTGGTGTCATATACACTGCTGTCATATACACTGGTGTCATATACACTGCTGTCATATACACTGCTGTCATATACACTGGTGTTATATACACAGGTGTCATATACACTGGTGTCATATACACTGCTGTCATATACACTGTTGTCATATACACTGTTGTCATATACACTGTTGTCATATACACAGGTATATACACTGTTATCATATACATTACTGTCATATACACCTGTCATAAATACTACTGTCATATACACTGCTGTCATATACACCTGTCATAAATACTACTGTCATATACACAGTGGTCATATATACAGCTGTTATAAATACTAATTTTCACCCCCACTGTGAGCGAAACATCGCAAAATGAAGCACGTCTGTACACAGGTTTAGGAATAGACACGACAAAAGCAAGGACATTGCTTCAAACTCAGGTGGGATGGCCAGGAGCGGTGGTTCGACCCCCGTCAACCGCAACTAGGCGAGTACACTCCTCAGTCTTGCAACTGGGATCTTGCAAGAAGCAATGTGAAGCAGCAACGGTAACAGGAGCGGAAAACTTGGCTATTTCAGCCAGGAAGTTGCTTAGGTGGGGAGGGGAGGTGGACAGGGGAGGAGGGAGAGTCCAGAGTGGGGGGTGAGGGAGAAGAGGAGATGGTGGGGGAGAGGGGAGATAGTGAAGACGCGGATTAGAGGGTGAGGGAGGGGAGGAGAGGGTGGAGGGAAGAATAGGGTGAGGGAGGGTATGGTGAGAGGGTGGACGAGGGGAAAATAGGGTGAGGGAGGGGAGAATAGGGTGAGGGAGGGGACAATAGGGTGAGGAAGGGAAGAATAGGGTGAGGGAGGGGAGAATAGGGTGAGGGAGGGGAGAACAGGGTGAGGGAGGGGAGAATAGGGTGAGGGAGGGGAGAATAGGGTGAGGGAGGGGAGACAAGGCAGTGTGTACACGATCATGAATGAGAAACACACACACACACACACACACACACACACACACATAGTACTAACAACTACCTTAATGACCCTCCCTATATTATCCAGCTCCCACACTGGAGTTGGATACCATGGATACAGGAGGCTGGAGTGCTGCTGAAGTCTCGTAGAGAACGAGATATGGAACGACCCAGTCTTAGGCATCTCTGCACCAGCCTCCCTGGTGTTATTACTAGCTCGGAGAGGAGTGGTGGAGGGTGGTTGGTGGTGGGTGGTTGGTGGTAGTGGTGGAGGGTGGTTGGTGGTGGGTGGTTGGTGGTAGTGGTGGAGGGTGGTTGTTGGTGCTGATGGAGGATGATTTGTGGTGGTGATGGAGGGTGGTTGGTGGTAGTGGTGGTTGGTGGTGCTGGTGGAGGGTGATTGGTGGTGGTGGTGGCAGTAGAAAGTAGGTACCTGGGTGTTAGTCACCTTACACCTGCTGTCACTGTTCACCTACCAGTAAGCAGGTACCTGGGTGTTAGTCACCTTACACCTGCTGTCACTGTTCACCTACCAGTAAGCAGATACCTGGGTGTTAGCACCTTACACCTGCTGTCACTGTTCACCTACCAGTAAGTAGGCATCTGGGCGTTAGTCACCTTACACCTGCTGTCCCTGTTCACCTAGCAGTAAGTAGGTACCTGGGTGTTAGCACCGTACACCTGCTGTCACTGTTCACAGAGCAGTAAGTAGGTACCTGGGTGTTAGTCACCTTACACCTGCCGTCCCTCTTCACTTAGCAGAAAGTAGGTACCTGGGTGTTAGTGGACTGGTGTGGGTTGCATCCTGTGTGACAAGATTGAACTGCCACAATGGAATTAAGACAGACAGTCCTTCGATGACGCACTGACTTTCTTGGGTAAACCTGAATGGTTAACCCTCGGGGGTTAAAAATCTCGACACAATCTTATCTAGAAATTTAACATGGGTATGAAGCATGGGCTTTCAACGTTGCAGCGAGGAGGAGGCTGGAAACAACGAAGATGTTCGAGAATCTGGAAGATAGATACTAGAAGAGGGTTACCAAGGACTAAGAAAGAGTTTCTGAGGAGATTGTGTATTTAGAGACGTTGGAGCAGAATAAGATGTCCGGGAGGACATCAAAATCTTGTGTGAGCTTGTTAGATGGGAGTGAGTGGAAGCAAGTGGATTGACGTGCTGTTGGAGTGCAAGTAATGTAACATTTATGGAAGGGTTCAGAGATACTGGTTAGCTGGACTTGAGTCCTGGAGTGTTTGATACTAGTACCACTACTAATACAATACTACTACTACTACTACTACTACTACTACTACTACTACTACTACTACTACTACTACTACTACTACTACTACTACTACTACCACTACTATTACTACCACTACTACTACTACTACTACTACCATTACAACTACTACTACTACTACTACTACTACTACTACTATTACTACTACTACCACTACTACTACTAATAATAATAATAATTATAATAATAATAGCAACAGAAAACGAGGTATGTTAATGTGGCTAAGTGATTACCCATTAGCCAATCAGCAACCTGCTGAGGGTAGGACCAATCACGTGATGTCCCACTAGCCTATCAGCATTGCGAGCCACGTAACCAGCCCAGTATTACAGCCAATCAGCACGCGGCTACGAGTGACGTGCCTCAAATCGCGAGAGCCAATCAGAGAAGCGGCTTACCACATCTCAGTTGGGAACCAATCACCGTGACGGGTTTTAAACGTCCCAGGAGGGAGAGCCAATCAGAGTCCTGGATTATGACAACAAGTTAATAGATTCCAGGGGAGCCAATCAGCGCCCAGGAACACATAGCGAACACTACGTAAGCCAGTCAGAGGCCAGGGGAAGGGGCAGGTAGTCACCCCTCACCTAACGACCAAGTAGGTGATAAGTCACCTGCCGCCAGGTGACTGATATCTGTTATTAAATGAGGGAATAATTATCCGAAGGGTGGCAGGGGAGGGGGGGTTGAGAGGAGGGGGTTGAGGGGAGGGGGTTTAGGGGAGGGGGTTGAGGGGAGGGGGTTGAGGGGAGGGGGGTTGAGGGGGGAGAAGACATTATTGGTTATGTGAAAGACAATTAGCGATTTGCTGAGAGAGAGAGAGAGAGAGAGAGAGAGAGAGAGAGAGAGAGAGACTAAGAAAGAGAGAGTAAGAGACACAGAGAAATTATCAATTAATTTCAACAGTGGTATCGAGGAGTGTGACGTCACAGGTCACTGACCACCATAATGTCGGCCATATTGGACGTCAAGACTCTCAATTATTCTTTTCCACATAACAAAAAAACATCGACGTCTTTAAAAGTCAAAATTTCACTCAAAAAATTCCATAAAACATTTTTTTTTAATTTCGAAACGTAATGTCCCCAGTCAAAATAATATATAATAATAATAATAATAATAATAATAATAATAATAATAATAATAATAATAATAATAATAATAATAATAATAATAATAATAATAATAATAATAAGAATCATTGGTCATGTGGAGATAAACAAAGGTGCTGGTAAGAGCTCAAGATAATATTTGTACACCTCAAGAGTGTTTTTTAAGTCTGAATAATTTAAGAGTCTTTAAGAGATGAGTAGTACAGGTTGTTGTTGTTGTTGTTGTTGTTGTGGTTGTGGTTGTGGTTGCTATTGTAGTTGTTATTTGTGTTGGTGGTGGTGACACATACACACCTCTCCGTGTGTGTATATACTTAGACATATACACCATTCCGTGCGTATGAACTCCTTTCTGTGTGTATACACTGGGAGATACGCACATCTTCGTGTTTATACCTGTGTGCGAAAGTGTATATGGAATATTGCTCTTACCACGACCACATTTTAAACCAGAGTACGACCACGCTTTAAAACAGAGTACGACACGCTTTAAACCAGAGTACGACCACGCTTTAATCCAGAGTACGACAAGCTATAAAACAGAGTACGAGCACACTTTAAACCAGAGGAAGATCACGTTTTAAACAAGATTATGACACGCTTTAATCCAGAGTACGACCACACTTTAAACCAGAGTACGATCACGCATTAAAACAGAGTACGGTGGCGCTTTACAACAGAGTACAATCGCGCTGTACAACAGAGTACATCCAAGCTTTACCGCAGAGTACAACCACGCTTTACAATAGAGTACAACAACTCTTTTTACAGCAGAGTACAACCAAACTTTACAACAGAGTACAACCACGCTTTACAAGAGAGTAAAACAACTCTACAAAAGAATACAACCAAGCTTTATAACAGAGTACAACGAAGCTTTATAACAGAGTACAACCAAGCTTTACAACAGAGTACAACCAAGCTTTACAACAGAGTACAACCAAGCTTTACAACAGAGTACAACCAAGCTTTACAACAGAGTACAACCAAGCTTTACAACAGAGTACAACCAAGCTTTACAACAGAGTACAGCCAAGCTTTACAACAGAGTACAACCAAGCTTTACAACAGAGTACAACCAAGCTTTACAACAGAGTACAACCAAGCTTTACAACAGAGTACAACCAAGCTTTACAACAGAGTACAACCAAGCTTTACAACAGTACAACCAAGCTTTACAACAGAGTACAACCAAGGTTTACAACAGAGTACAGCCAAGGTTTACAACAGGATAGACCGGAGGTCTGTTTACCATTGGTTTATTCTGGTCTGAGTGATTGATAAACCAGTCAGCCGTTGGGATCACCTAACAGAGGCTACCTGTACCATTTTCAACAGACGGGGCAGTCCAGTAACGGCCGTTCTGTTTGTGTTCTGGTTGTACTCTGCTGAATGTTATTGTTGTACTCTGGTTATTGATTGTTACTGTTGTACTCTGGCTACCGTACTCTTTAGGATGTTATTGTAGTCCCAAGATAATATACCCTGGGATGTTATTGTTGTCCCAGGATAGTATACCCTGGGATGTTATTGTAGTCCCAGGATAGTATACCCTGGGATGTTATTGTAGTCCCAGGATAATATACCCTGGGATGTTATTGTAGTCCCAGGATAGTATACCCTGGGATGTTATTGTAGTCCCAGGATAATATACCCTGGGATGTTATTGTTGTCCCAGGATAGTATACCCTGGGATGTTATTGTTGTCCCAGGATAGTATACCCTGGGATGTTATTGTAGTCCCAAGATAATATACCCTGGGATGTTATTGTTGTCCCAGGATAGTATACCCTGGGATGTTATTGTAGTCCCAAGATAATATACCCTGGGATGTTATTGTTGTCCCAGGATAGTATACCCTGGGATGTTATTGTTGTCCCAGGATAGTATACCCTGGGATGTTATTGTAGTCCCAGGATAATATACCCTGGGATGTTATTGTTGTCCCAGGATAGTATACCCTGGGATGTTATTGTAGTCCCAGGATAATATACCCTGGGATGTTATTGTTGTCCCAGGATAGTATACCCTGGGATGTTATTGTTGTCCCAGGATAGTATACCCTGGGATGTTATTGTAGTCCCAAGATAATATACCCTGGGATGTTATTGTTGTCCCAGGATAGTATACCCTGGGATGTTATTGTAGTCCCAGGATAGTATACCCTGGGATGTTATTGTAGTCCCAGGATAATATACCCTGGGATGTTATTGTAGTCCCAAGATAATATACCCTGGGATGTTATTGTTGTCCCAGGATAATATACCCTGGGATGTTATTGTAGTCTCAAGATAATATACCCTGGGATGTTATTGTTGTCCCAGGATAGTATACCCTGGGATGTTATTGTAGTCCCAGGATAGTATACCCTGGGATGTTATTGTAGTTCCAGGATATACCCTGGGATGTTATTGTTGTCCCAGGATAGTATACCCTGGGATGTTATTGTAGTCCCAGGATAATATACCCTGGGATGTTATTGTAGTCCCAGGATAATATACCCTGGGATGTTATTGTAGTCCCAGGATAATATACCCTGGGATGTTATTGTAGTCCCAGGATATACCCTGGGATGTTATTGTAGTCCCAGGATAGTATACCCTGGGATGTTATTGTAGTCCCAGGATATACCCTGGGATGTTATTGTAGTCCCAGGATAGTATACCCTGGGATGTTATTGTTGTCCCAGGATAGTATACCCTGGGATGTTATTGTTGTCCCAGGATAATATACCCTGGGATGTTATTGTAGTCCCAAGATAATATACCCTGGGATGTTATTGTTGTCCCAGGATAGTATACCCTGGGATGTTATTGTAGTCTCAGGATAGTATACCCTGGGATGTTATTGTAGTCCCAGGATACACCCTGGGATGTTATTGTTGTCCCAGGATAGTATACCTTGGGATGTTATTGTAGTCCCAGGATAATATACCCTGGGATGTTATTGTAGTCCCAGGATAATACACCCTGGGATGTTATTGTAGTCCCAGGATAATATACCCTGGGATGTTATTGTAGTCCCAGGATATACACTGGGATGTTATTGTAGTCCCAGGATAGTATACCCTGGGATGTTATTGTTGTCCCAGGATAATATACCCTGGGATGTTATTGTAGTCCCAGGATAATATACCCTGGGATGTTATTGTAGTCCCAGAATTATATACCCTGGGATGTTATTGTAGTCCCAGGATATACCCTGGGATGTTATTGTAGTCCCAGGATATACCCTGGGAATTTATTGTAGTCCCAGGATAGTATACCCTGAGATGTTATTGTAGTCCCAGGATATACCCTGGGATGTTATTGTTGTTATAGTTGGTGTACACAGAATTTCGTACCCAACATGGCGAGATATTGTTGTACAGTCAGTGTCTTGTTGACTGTGGTGGTTCAGCGCCCACATTAAAATTCAACATGTAAAATACTCTGGGGGGCGAATTGGTGTTTCTGACTAGTGGGGGACCTACATTTTTGGGTCCCTTAGTTTGAGTTCTCATGGGAGCCTCTTGGCAATCCCTTGTCATACAGTGGACCCAAAATTGGACTGAAGTCGATGCTGTGTGCCCTCCGGGATTAGAACATAAGAAGATAAGAAAGGAGGGACACTGCTGAAGGTCTACTGGCCCATATTTGGCAGGTCATATTCAAATATGTTTGCCCAACCCAAATATATTTGGGGCCCTGAGGCTCAAGGTTAATTAGTGTTATAGTAGGTTCACGCCTGGCCCTGATCGTAATAAAATTTCGTTGTTGTGCCTTTTATACTTCATAGATGTGTTTTTAAAAGCGGAGAGGCAACTCGCACGCGTGTGTGTGATATATATAGTGTGTTAAACCTCCCAACAGTGGTTTAGTAAATGGGTTTTAGTGAAGATGATTTTAAGGTTCTTTGAGGCAATCCTCCCTCTCTATAACTATCCTCTCCATCACTCCAACACTCCCTCTGGCCTCCCCTCCATCCCTCCTCAGAGATCCTGGGTTTAAAAGCTTCAGAAGTAGCCACAAATCTCACATAATCTTTTTCCAAGACCTGCGCTGTCCAGTGATACTTTAGAGAACTGCACAAAATTTAAGTTACCCCTGAAGAAATATATATTTTGTTTTTGCCTTATAGAAAACGTAACTTATGTGAACTTATGTGAAGATGTATAATTGTGATAGAGGTCTTGAGAAGGGTGATGGACGGGGGGGGAGGGGTCAGTCATAACCCTGGCAGTATTAGTGCAGTGATTGACAGCCTCTCTCTGTCTCCCTTGATCCTTCTCTCTCTCTCTCTCTCTCTTGTGTGTACTCACCTAGTTGAGGTTGCGGGGGTCGAGTCCGAGCTCCTGGCTCCTGGCTCCTGTGTGTGTGTGTGTGTGTGTATGTGTGTGTGTGTGTGTGTGTGTGTGTGGTAGCTTCCAGCTTCACAGGTATCTTTCTACAAGTGACTTTGGATTGCTTTTGTAGTATTAACTTAGTTTCTGTCTTTCCTGGAGAGGCCTTTCGTCTGGTGAGATACGTCGTCAGGAAGCATGTACCACCACCACTACCACCACCACTAACATCACCAGCGCCACCATCACCACCACTACCACCACCACTACAATCACCACCGCCACCATAACCACCACTACCACCACTACCACTACTACCACCACCACCACTACCACCATCACCAACACTACTACCACCACTACTATTACCACCACCACTACTGCCACCACTACCACCACCACCTCCACTACCACCACCACCACTACCACCACTACCACCACCACCACCACTACCACCACAACTACCACCATCACCACCACTACTACTACCACCACCACTACTGCCACCACTACCACCACCACTACCACCACCACCTCCAATACCACCTCCACTACCACCACCACTACCACCACCATCACCGCAATCACCACCACGTCTACTAACACCAAACACACCACCTCTACCACCGCCACCAACCACCACTACCACCATCACCACCACTACTACCACCACTACTACTACCACCACTACTACCACCACTACCACCACCATCACCACTACCACCACCATCACCACTACCACCACCACTACCACCACCACTACCACCATCACCACCACTACTACCACCACTACTACTACCACCACCACTACTACCACCACTACCACCACCATCACCACTACCACCACCACCACCACTACCACCACCACTACCACCATCACCACCACTACTACCACCACTACTACAACCACCACCACTACTGCCACCACTACCACCACCACCTCCACTACCACCACCACCACCACTACCACAATCATCACCGCAATCACCACCACGTCTACTAACACCAAACACGCCACCTCTACCACCGCCACCAACCACCACTACCACCACCACCTCCACTACCACTACCACCACCACTACCACTATCACCCCCCCCCTCGTTCCAAACAATTTCGCATATCATTAACCTGTATTGCCTCGTTGCAGAGATGAGATATTGATTGACACCTGTGTCCTCCCTCAGACACCTGTGTCCTCCCTCAGACACTTGTGTCCTCCCTCAGACACCTGTATCCTCCCTCAGACACCTGTGTCCTCCCTCAGACACCTGTGTCCTCCCTCAGACACCTGTGTCCTCCCTCAGACACCTGTATCCTCCCTCAGACACCTGTGTCCTCCCTCAGACACCTGCATCCTCCCTCAGACACCTGTGTCCTCCCTCAGACACCTGTATCCTCCCTCAGACACCTGTATCCTCCATCAGACACCTGCATCCTCCCTCAGACACTTGTGTCCTCCCTCAGACACCTGTATCCTCCCTCAGACACCTGTATCCTCCCTCGGACACCTGTATCCTCCCTCAGACGCCTGTATCCTCCCTCAGACACCTGTGTCCTCCCTCAGACACCTGTATCCTCCCTCAGACACCTGCATCCTCCCTCAAACATTGTATCTTCCCTCCAGACACCTGTATCCTCCCTCAGACACCTGTGTCCTCCCTCAGACACCTGTGTCCTCCCTCAGACACTTGTGTCCTCCCTCAGACACCTGTATCCTCCCTCAGACACCTGTATCCTCCCTCAGACACCTGTGTCCTCCTTCAGACACCTGTATCCTCCCTCAGACACCTGTATCCTCCCTCAGACACCTGTATCTTCCCTTCAGACCCCTGTATCCTCCCTCAGGAACCTGTGTCCTCCCTCAGACACCTGTATCCTCCGTCAGACACCTGTGTCCTCCCTCATACACCTGTATCCTCCCTCAGACACCTGTGTCCTCCCTCAGACACCTGTATCCTCCCTCAGACACCTGTATCCTCTCCTCAGACACCTGTATCCTCCCTCAGACACCTGTATCTTCCCTTCAGACACCTGTATCCTCCCTCAGGAACCTGTGTCCTCCCTCAGACCTGTATCCTCCCTCAAACACCTGTATCCTCCCTCAGACACCTGTATCTTCCCTTCAGACACCTGTATTCTCCCTCAGGAACCTGTGTCCTCCCTCAGACACCTGTATCCTACCTCAGACACCTGTATCCTCCCTCAGACACCTGTATCTTCCCTTCGGATATCTGTATCCTCCCTCCGGAACCTGTGTCCTCCCTCAGACACCTGCATCCTCCCTCAGACACCTGTATCCTCCTCAGACACCTGTATCTTCCCTTCAGACACCTGTATCCTCCTCAGGAACCTGTGTCCTCCCTCAGACACCTGTATCCTCCCTCACACCTGTGTCCTCCCTCAGACACCTGTATCCTCCCTCAGACACCTGTGTCCTCCCTCAGACACCTGTATCCTCTCCTCAGACACCTGTATCCTCCTTCAGACACCTGTATCCTCCCTCAGACACCTGTATCCTCCCTCCAGACACCTGTATCCTCCCTCAGACACGTGTATCCTCCCTCAGACACCTGTATCCTCCCTCAGACGCCTGTATCCTCCCTCAAACATCAGTTTCTTCCCTCCAGACACCTGTATCCTCCCTCAGACACCTGTATCCTCCCTCAGACACCTGTATCCTCTCTCAGACACCTGTGTCCAACCTCAGACACCTGTATCTTCCCTTCAGACACCTGTATCCTCCCCCAGACAACTGTATCCTCCCTCAGACACCTGTATCCTCCCTCAGACACCTGTATCCTCCCTCAGACACCTGTGTCCTCCCTCAGACACCTGTATCCTCCCTCAGACACCTGTATCTTCCCTCAGACACCTGTGTCCTCCCTCAGACACCTGTATTCTCCCTCAGACACCTGTATCCTCCCTCAGACATCTGTATCCTCCTTCAGACACCTGTATCTTCCCTCAGACACCTGTATCCTCCCTCAGACACCTGTATCCTCTCCTCAGACACCTGTATCCTCCCTCAGACACCTGTATCCTCCCTCAGGCACCTGTATTCTCCCTCAGACATCTGTATCCTCCCTCAGACACCTGTATCCTCCCTCAAACATCTGTATCTTCCCTCCAGACACCTGTATCCTCCTTCAGACACCTGTATCCTCCCTCAGACACCTGTATCCTCCCTCAGACTCCTGTATCCTCCCTCAGACACCTGTATCCTCCCTCAAACATCTGTATCTTCCCTCCAGACACCTGTATCCTCCCTCAGACACCTGTATCCTCCATCAGACACCTGTATCCTCCCTCAGACACCTGTATCTTCCCTTCAGACACCTGTATCCTCCCTCAGGAACCTGTATCCTCCCTCAGACACCTGTATCATTCCTCAGACACCTGTATCCTCCCTCCAGACACCTGTATCCTTCCTCAGACACCTGTATCTTCCCTCCAAGCACCTGTATTCTCCCTCAGACACCTGTATCCTCCCTCAGACACCTGTATCCTCCCTCCAGACACCTGTATCCTCCCTCAGACACCTGTATCTTCTCTCCAGACATCTGTATCCTCTCTCCAGACGCCTTTATCCTCCTCAGACACCTGTATCCTCTCCCCAGACACCTGTATCCTCTACTCAGACACCTGTATCCTCCCTCAGACACCTGTATCCTCCCTCAGACAACTGTTTCCTCCCTCAGACACCTGTATCCTCCCTCAGACACCTGTATCCTCCCTCCAGACACCAGTATCCTTCCTCCAGACACCAGTATCCTCCCTCCAGACGTCTGTATCCTCTCCCAAGACACCTGTATCATCCTCCAGACACCTGTATCCTCCCTCAGACTCCTGTATCCTCCCTCCTGATACCTGTATCCTCCCTCAGACACCTGTGTCCTCCCTCAGACACCTGTATCCTCCATCAGACACCTGTATCCTCCCTCAGACACCTGTATCCTCTCCCCAGACACCTGTATCCTCTCCCCAGACACTTCTATCGTCTCCTCAGACACCTGTATCCTCCCTCAGATACCTGTATCCTCTCGCAGACACCTGTAACCTCCCTCAGACACCTGTATCCTCCCTCAGACACCTGTATCCTCCCTCAGACACCTGTATCCTCCCTCAGACACCTGTATCCTCCCTCAGAAACCTGTCCTCCCTCCAGACACCTGTATCCTCCCTCCAGACACCTGTATCCTCCTCCAGACACCTGTATCCTCCTCCAGACACCTGTATCCTCCTCCCAGATGCCTGTATAAGGGGTTTAACAACACCTGTAAAAGCAGCACTTAACAGGCAGTGGTCCACCTCATTCTACTTTAAAACCAGTTTTGAACTTGATTTACACCTAATTTACATATTTACATGTAAATGATTCCCAAGAGAGGCAGCCATGCAGCTGACCCGGAAGCTCTCAGCCATCTGGCTAGGCAACCAGCTGGTTGTGTAGGAATTAGGTGCTGGGAGGCAGGTATCCAGTGCCTCACCTGCGTCACCTGCCTCATCTACTTGCGTCACTTGCGTCACCTGCCTCATCCACTTGCGTCACCTGCGTCACCTGCGTCACCTGCGTCACCTGCGTCACCTGCGTCACCTGGTGTGTGTGAGTGTGTGTGTGTGTGTGTGTGTGTGTGTGTGTGTGTGTGTGTGTGTGTGTGTGTGTGTGTGTCTAGCCAAGGTGGAGTAACGAGAAGCAAGAGGAGACTTAGCCACAACGTACAAAATACTCTGGAACCTGGATATTGCAAGGCGTTCAGTGGAATGAGCCGGTGGAGGTGAAAGGCATGATACAGGGCTTCAAGACTAGGTATGACTGATGTCTTGGTTGAATGTTAAGAGGCTGGGACCCAGAACTAGAGCTCTCTCTTCCATGGTAAGTGCTAGATAGGAGATATCTGCAGACACACTGATGAACAAAGACAGTGACAAAGACAACACTGGACAACAACACAAATAAAGACAGTGACAAAGACAACACTGGACAACAACACAAATAAAGACAGTGACAAACACAACACTGGACAACAACACAAATAAAGACAGTGACAAACAATATTGGACAAGAACACAAACAACGACAGTAACAAACAATATTGGACAAGAACACAAACACACGCACAAACAACGACAGTAACAAACACAACAACAGTCAACAAAAACACAAACAAACACAAAAAAACAACCAATCAAAAACACTCGGCTTCATCAACGTGTCCAAACAATGTTTGGGGGGTGAGAGGGGAAGGGGGAGGGGGAGGGGTAGGGGGAGGGGGGCCTTGGTTGGGGGTGAGGTGAGGAGAGAAGGGGGAGCCCTTGTGCCCTTAGTTGGGGAAGAAAGGGGAGGGAGGGAGAGGGAGGGGGAGGAAGCAAAATGGATAGATAGGGGAGGGTTAGTTAGGGGGTTATGCAGGAGGGGGGAGGGAGAGATGTGTGTGTATAGTGTATAATAAGGTGAACTACGAGACTACCCGGGGTTGTTAGTCTGGCACTAACTACCTCCTTTATAGGTAATTCAACAGTAAGGTGGTATTAACCCAGTATTTTGGCGTCGCTTTTCCCAGGATACTGGAGTTTGTATGGTGATAGCTGCGTTGCTGGGCCCCTGCATCACCCTGCAGGAAGAAATGTGCAGTGCCAAGTGGGTGATAGGGAGGGAGGGAGGTAGGAAGAGAAGGGAGGGAAGAAGGTAGGGAGACAAGAGAAGGAAGGGAGGGAGAGAAAAGAAGGTAGAGGGAGAAGAGAAGGCAGGGAGAGAGGATAACTATATAACAAATACACAGGAAAGGCAGCAGAGGCAGGCAGCAGAGAGGCAGGCAGCAGAGAGGCAGGCAGCAGAGAGGCAGGCAGCAGAGAGGCAGGCAGCAGAGAGGCAGGCAGCAGAGAGGCAGGCAGCAGAGAGGCAGGCAGCAGAGAGGCAGGCAGCCCTAAACTACACACCATCAATATTTCCTCTCAAATAACAAACAAATCTTAATAGAGAAAGTACAGAAAAACCACCTGAATATTACAGCACTCACAGAGACACAATATGTACCTTTCGACACAATATAACATCAATTATGTTATTAACACACACTCCGGAACTCAATCTTCAAGAATTTAATAAAAGGCCTCAATAATAATAATAATAATAATAATAATAATAATAATAATAATAATAATAATAATAATATCCTTATTTCTACAAGTACATGTACAAGGTATACAGGCCTATCTTACATCAGTAACATACTAGTATATAGGAAACTGTTTGTTATGCAGCTCATTTCGGGTAAATTAGGTGAATATTCTCCCCAGGATGCGACCCACACCAGTCGACTAACACCCAGGTACCTATTTTACTGCTAGATGAACAGGGACAGTAGATATCTTAAGGAAACACATCCTAATATTTCAATCCGCATCGAGGATCGAACCACGGACCTCAGTGTGTGAGCTGAGTGCGCTACCAGTCGAACTACGAGACAAGGTTCTGTGACAGGAAAACAGAAGGAAAAACAGAAAAGGTTGAGTTTATTAAATAACCGTTGACTGTCAGACCTGTGATGCTGCGCTTCAAAGATGACTGATTTAGAAATTAGACAAGGCAGCTCGGGTGTCAGGGAGGGACGTTGCTGACAGCTCAGGGCTAATTGAACACCTTGAAGGTGCTTACGTTAGGGATGGTAATTGTTAATTAAAAGTGTTATGTGATGATAAACGCAAATTATAACAGTCTCCCTCCAAATGTAAACACCCCACATCAGTGTTACCATACACAATCCTCGCCACACCCTCCACACAATACTACCTCAGTGTTACCACACACAATCCTCGCCACACCCTCCACACAATACTACCTCAGTGTTACCACACACAATCCTCGCCACACCCTCCACACAATACTACCTCAGTGTTACCACACACAATCCTCGCCACACCCTCCACACAATACTACCTCAGTGTTACCATACATAATCCTCGCCACACCCTCCACACAATACTACCTCAGTGTTACCATACACAATCCTCGCCACACCCTCCACACAATACTACCTCAGTGTTACCATACACAATCCTCGCCACACCCTCCACACAATACTACCTCAGTGTTACCATACACAATCCTCGTCACACCCTCCACACAATACCACATCAGTGTTACCACACACAATCCTCGCCACACCCTCCACACAATACCACATCAGTGTTACCATACACAATCCTCGCCACACCCTCCACACAATGCCACATCAGTGTTACCACACACAATCCTCGCCACACCCTCCACACAATACCACATCAGTGTTACCACACACAATCCTCGCCACACCCTCCACACAATACCACATCAGTGTTACCACACACAATCCTCGCCACACCCTCCACACAATACCACATCAGTGTTACCACACACAACCCCCGCCACACCCTCCACACAATACCACATCAGTGTTACCACACACAACCCCCGCCACACCCTCCACACAATACCACCTCAGTGTTGCCACACACAACCCCCGCCACACCCTCCACACAATACCACCTCAGTGTTGCCACACACAACCCCCGCCACACCCTCCACACAATACCACCTCAGTGTTGCCACACACAACCCCCGCCACACCCTCCACACAATACCACCTCAGTGTTACCACACACAACCCCCGCCACACCCTCCACACAATACCACATCAGTGTTACCACACACAACCCCCGCCACACCCTCCACACAATACCACATCAGTGTTACCACACACAACCCCCGCCACACCCTCCACACAATACCACATCAGTGTTACCACACACAACCCCCGCCACACCCTCCACACAATACCACATCAGTGTTACCACACACAACCCCCGCCACACCCTCCACACAATACCACATCAGTGTTACCACACACAACCCCCGCCACACCCTCCACACAATACCACATCAGTGTTACCACACACAACCCCCGCCACACCCTCCACACAATACCACCTCAGTGTTACCACACACAACCCCCGCCACACCCTCCACACAATACCACCTCAGTGTTGCCACACACAACCCCCGCCACACCCTCCACACAATACCACATCAGTGTTACCACACACAACCCCCGCCACACCCTCCACACAATACCACCTCAGTGTTACCATACACAACCCCCGCCACACCCTCCACACAATACCACATCAGTGTTGCCACACACAACCCCCGCCATACCCTCCACACAATACCACCTCAGTGTTACCACACACAACCCCCGCCACACCCTCCACACAATACCACCTCAGTGTTACCACACACAATCCTCGCCACACCCTCCACACAATACCACCTCAGTGTTGCCAC
>NC_091369.1:2485799-2490799 GCF_038502225.1 Cherax quadricarinatus
CCCACTGTCTTCTTGCTCCTTGAATGTACTATTGTCTTCCCGTGTAATACACAACTCGCTTGCCCCGGGCAAGTTTGGCAAGTTGCAGCACCTAGTGGTGTCCCTATACAGCACTTACCTAGCCAGGTATAACACTTACTTAGTCAGGTACAGCACTTACCTAGCCAGGTACAACACTTACTTAGTCAGGTACAGCACTTACCTAGCCGGGTACAGCACTTACCTAGCCAGGTACAACACTTACTTAGTCAGGTACAGCACTTACCTAGCCAGGTACAACACTTACTTAGTCAGGTACAGCACTTACCTAGCCGGGTACAGCACTTACCTAGCCAGGTATAACACTTACTTAGTCAGGTACAGCACTTACCTAGCCAGGTACAACACTTACTTAGTCAGGTACAGCACTTACCTAGCCGGGTACAGCACTTACCTAGCCAGGTGCAACACTTACTTAGTCAGGTACAGAACTTACCTAGCCAGGTGCAACACTTACTTAGTCAGGTACAGAACTTACCTAGCCAGGTGCAACACTTACTTAGTCAGGTACAGAACTTACCTAGCCAGGAACAACACTTACTTAGCCAGGTACAGCACTTACCTAGCCGGGTACAGCACTTACCTAGCCAGGTACAACACTTACTTAGTCAGGTACAGCACTTACCTAGCCGGGTACAGCACTTACCTAGCCAGGTACAACGCTTACTTAGTCAGGTACAGAACTTACCTAGCCAGGTACAACACTTACTTAGTCAGGTACAGAACTTACCTAGCCAGGTACAACACTTACTTAGTCAGGTACAGAACTTACCTAGCCAGGTGCAACACTTACTTAGCCAGGTACAGCACTTACTTAGTCAGGTACAGCATTTACTTAGTCAGGTACAGCACTTACTTATCCAGCTACAACACGTACCTAGCCAGCTACAGCACCTACCTAGCCAGCTACACCACCTACCTAGCCAGCTACAACACCTACCTAGCCAGCTACACCACCTACCTAGCCAGCTACATCACCTACCTAACCAGCTACAACACTTATCTAGCCAGCTACAGCACCTACCTAGCCAGCTACAGCACCTACCTAACCAGCTACAACACCTACCTAGCCAGCTACAGCACCTACCTAGCCAGCTACAGCACCTACCTAACCAGCTACAACACCTACCTAGCCAGCTACAACACCTACCTAGCCAGCTACAACACCTACCTAACCAGCTACAACACCTACCTAGCCAGCTACAACACCTACCTAGCCAGCTACAACACCTACCTAGCCAGCTACAACACCTACCTAGCCAGCTACAACACCTACCTAGCCAGCTACAGCACCTACCTAGCCAGCTACAACACATACCTACCCAGCTACAACACCTACCTACCCAGCTACAACACCTACCTAGCCAGCTACAACACCTACCTAGCCAGCTACAACACCTACCTAACCAGCTACAACACCTACCTAGCCAGCTACAACACCTACCTAGCCAGCATAACACCACCTACCTAGCCAGCTACAACACCTACCTAGCCAGCTACAACACCTACCTACCCAGCTACAACACCTACCTAGCCAGCTACAACACCTACCTAGCCAGCTACAACACCTACCTACCCAGCTACAACACCTACCTACCCAGCTACAACACCTACCTAGCCAGCTACAACACCTACCTACCCAGCTACAACACCTACCTAACCAGCTACAACACCTACCTAGCCAGCTACAACACCTACCTAGCCAGCACAACACCTACCTAGCAGCACACACCTAGCCAGCTACACCACCTAGCCTGAGCTACAACACCTACCTAGCCAGCTACAACCTACCTAGCCAGCTCACACACCTACCTAGACCAGCTGCACAACACCTACCTGCCCAGCTACAACACCTACCTAGCCAGCTACAACACCTACCTAGCCAGCCACAACACCCACCTACCCAGCTACAACACCTACCTACACCAGCTACAACACCTACCTAGCCAGCTACAACACCTACCCTACCCAGCCACACCTACCCTAACCAGCAACAACACCTACCTGCCAGCTACAACACCTACCTAGCCTGGCCACAACACCTACCTGGCCAGCTGCAACACCTACCCTAGCCAGCCACAACACCTACCTAGCAGCCACAACACCTACCTACCCAGCTACAACACCTACCTACCCAGCTACAACACCTACCTACCCAGCTACAACACCTACCTAGCCAGCTACAACACCTACCTACCCAGCTACAACACCTACCTACCCAGCTACAACACCTACCTAGCCAGCTACAACACCTACCTAGCCAGCTACCACACCACCTACCTACCCAGCTACAACACCTACCTAGCCAGCTACAACACCTACCTAGCCAGCTACAACACCTACCTAGCCAGCTACAACACCTACCTAGCCAGCTACAACACCTACCTACCCAGCTACAACACCTACCTAACCAGCTACAACACCTACCTAGCCAGCTACAACACCTACCTACCCAGCTACAACACCTACCTAACCGCTACAACACCTACCTAGCCAGCTACAGCACCTACCTAAGCCAGCTACAGCACCTACCTGCCAGCTACAGCACCTACCTAGCCAGCTGCACACCCACCCAGCCAGCTACAGCTACCTGCCAGCCAGCCACACAGCTACCCAGCTAGCCAGCACACCTACCTAGCCAGCCACAACACCTACCAGCCAGCTACACACCTACCTAACCAGCGCACAGCACCTACCTAGCCAGCACAGCACCCACCTCCAGCCTGCACTGCAGTCACTGGCAGCCAGCCACAGCACCTACCTAACCAGCTACAGCACCTAACCTAGGCCAGCCTGCAGCACCTACCTAGCCAGCTACAACACCTACCTAGCCAGCTACAGCACCTACCTAGGCCAGCTACAACACCTACCTGCCAGCTACAGCACCTACTAGCCAGCTACAACACCTACCTGCCAGCTGCAGCACCTACCTAGCCAGCTACAGCACCTGCCAGCCAGCCACAACACCACCTACCCAGCCACTGCACCCACCTGCCAGGCCAGCACAGCACCTACCTAGCCAGCTACAGCACCTACCTAGCCAGCTACAGCACCTACTAACCAGCTACAACACCTACCTAGCCAGCTACAGCACCTACCTAGCCAGCCACAACACCTACCTAGCCAGCTACAGCACCTGCCCTAGCCAGCTACACTACCTAGCCAGCCACAGCACCACCATGCCAGCTACAACACCACCTCCAGCCAGCTACAGCACCTACTCCAGTCAGCACAGCACCTACCTAGCCAGCTACAACACCTGCCTAGCCAGCTACAGCACCTACCTAGCCAGCTACAACACCCTACACCTAGCCAGCTACAACACCTACCTAGCCAGCTACAGCACCTACCTAGCCAGCTACAACACCTACCCAGCCAGCCGCAGTACCTACTAGCCAGACAACACCTACCTAGCCAGCTACAGCACCTACCTAGCCAGCTACAACACCTACCTAGCAGCTACAGCACCCACCCTAGCCAGCTACAACACCTACCCTAGCCAGCTACAGCACCTACCTAGCCAGCACAGCACCTACCCTAGCCAGCTACAGCACCTACCTAACCAGCAGCACCTACCTAGCCAGCTACAGCACCTACCTAACCAGCTACAGCACCTACCTAGCCAGCTACAGCACCTACTCAGCCAGCTACAGCACCTACCTAGCCAGCTACAACACCTACCTAGCCAGCACAGACCCACCTCAGCCAGCCTACAGCACCTACCTGCCAGCTACAACACCTACTAGCCAGCTGCAGCACCTACCTAGCCAGCTACAACACCTACCCTAGCCAGCTACAGCACCTACTCAGCCAGCTACACACCTACCTAGCCAGCTACAGCACCTACCTAGCCAGCTACAGCACCTACCTAGCCAGCTACAACACCTACCTAGCCAGCTACAGCACCTGCCTAGCCAGCTACAGCACCTACCAGCCAGCCACAACACCTACCCAGCCAGCACAGCACCTACCTAGCCAGCTACAACACCACCTCAGCCAGCTACAGCACCTACCAGCCAGCTACAGCACCTACCTAACCAGCCACAGCACCTACCTAGCCAGCCTACAGCACCTACCTAACCAGCTACAGCACCTACCTGCCTAGCTACAGCACCTACCTAGCCAGACACCACCTACCTAGCCAGCTGCAACACCTACCCTAGCCAGCTACAGCACCTACCCTAGCCAGCTACAGCACCTACCGCCAGCTACAGCACCTACCTAGCCAGCTACAGCACCCTACCTAGCCAGCTACAGCACCTACCTAGCCAGCTACAACACCTACCTAGCCAGCTACAGCACCTACCTAGCCAGCTACAACACCTACCTAGCCAGCTACAACACTTACCTAGCCAGCTACAACACCTACCTAGCCAGCTACAACACCTACCTAGCCAGCTACAACACCTACCTAGGCAGCTACAACACCTACCTAGCCAGCTACAGCACCTACCTAGCCAGCTACAACACTTACTAGCCAGCTACAACACCTACCTGCCAGCTACAACACCTACCTAGCCAGCTACAACACCTACCTGCCAGCTACAACACCTACCTAGCCAGCTACAGCACCTACCTAGCCAGCTACAACACTTACCTAGCCAGCTACAACACCTACCTAGGCCAGCCACAACACCTACTAGCCAGCTACAGCACCTACCTGCCAGCTACAGCACCTACCTAGCCAGCTACAACACCTACCTAGCCAGCTACAACACCTACCTACCCAGCTACAACACTCCCACTAACCAGCTACAACACCTACCTAGCCAGCTACAACACCTACCTGCCAGCTACAACACCTACCTAGCCAGCTACAGCACCTACCTAGCCAGCTACAACACTTACCCTAGCCAGCTACAACACCCACCTAGCTACAACACCCACCTAGCTACAACACCCACCTAGCTACAACACCCACCTAGCTACAACACCCACCTAGCTACAACACCCACCTAGCT
>NC_091369.1:2495799-2505799 GCF_038502225.1 Cherax quadricarinatus
TAACTAGCTAGCTAGCTATCTCTTATTGGTAAAGCTCACGACCGTAGGAGACCAGGTTCAACCCCGGGGACGGATGAGACAAGTGGAGGGGTGGTGGATGGGTGGTGGAAGGGTGGTGGAGGGGTGGGGGAGGGGTGGTGGAAGGGTGGTGGAAGGGAGGTGGAGGGGTGGTGGAGGGGTGGTGGAAGGGAGGTGGAGGGGTGGTGGAGGGGTGGTGGAAGGGCGGTGGAGGGGTGTTTATGGGGTGTTTATGGGGTGTTTATGGGGTGTTGGAGGGATGTTGGAGGGGTCCTGGAGGGGTGCTGGAGGGATGGTGGAGGGGGGTGTCTCTCGACACATCCTCCTGAGGAAGATTACGGTCAATGAGGGATATTGTCTCTCCTACACTACCCCAACAATACCACCCCAACACCACCTTAACACCACCACCCCAACACTACCCCAACACTAACACCACCACCCCAACACTACCCCAACACTACCCCAACACTACCCCAACACTACCTTAATACCACCAACCCAACACTACCTTAACACCCCAACCCCAACACTACCCCAACACCACTTTATCAACACCACCCCAACACTACCCCAACACTACCTTAATACCACCAACCCAACACTACCTTAACACCCCAACCCCACCACTACCCCAACACCACTTTATCAGCACCACCCCAACACTACCCCAACACTACCTTAACACTACCTTAACACCACCACCCCAACACTACCCCAACACTAACACCACCGCCCCAACACTACCTTAACACCACCACCCCAACACCACTTTAACAGCACCCCAACACTACCTTAACAACACCACCCCAACACCACTTTATCACCACCACCCCAACACCACTTTATCACCACCACCCCAACACCACCCCAACACTACATTAACACCACCACCCCAACACTACCCCAACACCACTTTAACAACACCACCCCAACGCTACCCCAACACCACTTTATCACCACCACCCCAACACCACTTTAACAACACCACCCCAACGCTACCCCAACACCTCTTTATCACCACCACCACCCCAACACCACTTTAACAACACCACCCCAACGCTACCCCAACACCACTTTATCACCACCACCACCCCAACACCACTTTAACAACACCACCCCAGCGCTACCCCAACACCACTTTATCACCACCACCACCCCAACACCACTTTAACAACACCACCCCAACACTACCCCAACACCACTTTATCACCACCACCCCAACACCACCCCAACACTACATTATCACCACTACCCCAACACCACCCCATCACCACCCCAACACTACATTAACACCACCACCCCAACACTACCCCAACACCACTTTATCACCACCACCCCAACACTACATTATCACCACCACCACCCCAACACTACCCCAACACCACTTTATCACCACCACCCCAACACCACTTTATCACCACCGCCCCAACATCACTTTATCACCACCACCCCAACACCACCCCAACACCACCCCAACACTACATTATCACCACCACCCCAACACCACCCCAACACTACCCCAACACCACTTTAACAACACCACCCCAACACTACCCCAACACCACTTTATCACCACCGCCCCAACATCACTTTATCACCACCACCCCAACACCACCCCAACACTACATTATCATCACCACCCCAACACTACCCCAACACCACTTTATCACCACCACCCCAACACTACCCCAACACCACTTTATCACCACCACCCCAACACTACCCCAACACCACTTTATCACCACCACCCCAACACTACCCCAACACCACTTTAACAACACCACCCCAACACTACCCCAACACCACTTTATCACCACCACCCCAACACTACATTATCACCACCACCCCAACACTACCCCAACACCACTTTAACAACACCACCCCAACACTACCCCAACACCACTTTATCACCACCACCCCAACACCACCCCAACACTACATTATCACCACCACCCCAACACTACCCCAACACCACTTTAACAACACCACCCCAACACTACCCCAACACCACTTTATCACCACCACCCGAACACCATTTTATCACCACCACCCCAACACCACCCCAACACTACATTATCAACACCCCAACACCACCCCAACACTACATTATCACCACAACCCCAACACTACCCCAACACCACTTTATCACCACCACCCCAACACTACATTATCACCACCACCCCAACACCACCCCAACACTACATTATCACCACCACCCCAACACTACATTATCACCACCACCCCAACACCACCCCAACACTACATTATCACCACCACCCCAACACTACCCCAACACTACATTATCACCACCACCCCAACACTACCCCAACACTACATTATCACCACCACCCCAACACTACCCCAACACTACATTATCACCACCACCCCAACACTACCCCAACACCACTTTATCACCACCACCCCAACACCACCCCAACACTACATTATCACCACCACCCCAACACTACCCCAACACTACATTAACACCACCACCCCAACACCACCCCAACACCACCCCAACACTACATTAACACCACCACCCCAACACCACCCCAACACTACATTATCACCACCACCCCAACACTACCCCAACACTACATTATCACCACCACCCCAACACCACCCCAACACTACATTATCACCACCACCCCAACACTACCCCAACACTACATTATCACCACCACCCCAACACTACATTAACACCACCACCCCAACACTACCCCAACACTACATTATCACCACCACCCCAACACCACCCCAACACTACATTATCACCACCACCCCAACACCACCCCAACACTACATTAACACCACCACCCCAACACTACATTATCACCACCACCCCAACACTACATTATCACCACCACCCCAACACCACCCCAACACTACATTATCACCACCACCCCAACACTACATTATCACCACCACCCCAACACCACCCCAACACTACATTAACACCACCACCCCAACACCACCCCAACACTACATTATCACCACCACCCCAACACCACCCCAACACTACATTAACACCACCACCCCAACACCACCCCAACACTACATTATCACCACCACCCCAACACCACCCCAACACTACATTAACACCACCACCCCAACACCACCCCAACACTACATTATCACCACCACCCCAACACCACCCCAACACTACATTATCACCACCACCCCAACACCACCCCAACACTACATTAACACCACCACCCCAACACCACCCCAACACTACATTATCACCACCACCCCAACACCACCCCAACACTACATTAACACCACCACCCCAACACTACATTATCACCACCACCCCAACACTACATTATCACCACCACCCCAACACCACCCCAACACTACATTATCACCACCACCCCAACACTACATTATCACCAACACCCCAACACCACCCCAACACTACATTAACACCACCACCCCAACACCACCCCAACACTACATTATCACCACCACCCCAACACCACCCCAACACTACATTAACACCACCACCCCAACACCACCCCAACACTACATTAACACCACCACCCCAACACCACCCCAACACTACATTATCACCACCACCCCAACACCACCCCAACACTACATTAACACCACCACCCCAACACCACCCCAACACTACATTATCACCACCACCCCAACACCACCCCAACACTACATTAACACCACCACCCCAACACCAACCCAACACTACATTAACACCGCCACCCCACCACCACCCCAACACTACATTATCACCACCACCCCAACACCACCCCAACACTACATTAACACCACCACCCCAACACCACCCCAACACTACATTAACACCACCACCCCAACACCACCCCAACACTACATTATCACCACCACCCCAACACCACCCCAACACTACATTATCACCACCACCCCAACACTACCCCAACACTACATTATCACCACCACCCCAACACCACCCCAACACCACCCCAACACCACCCCAACACTACATTAACACCACCACCCCAACACTACCCCAACATCACCACCACAACCTTCCTCAAAGTACCTTCCAATCATATGCTCTTAAAACGTTGATTTCCACGCGCTCTGGGTACAATAATAGGCTGTGTATAGACCTGCTGTCCCCCTAGGCCTAAGATATTACATTTTGCCACCTAAGTGGCTAGTTTATTGTGTACCTCACATCCATTCTCTGGACGGTAGCGCAAGAACATATGGATACACAATAGGCCTAGGAATTAGGCTTCAAATAAGGATTTACAGGAGTATATGTACAGTTATCTTATCTGTTAAAAGCAAAATCAAGATATTGACTTAGCATATCTGGTATCTTATTTTCATTAATAACATATCTTGACATATCACATAGGCTGTTATTCAGTATTTATATTCCTCAATAAACATAAGAACATAAGAAAGGAGGAACACTGCAGGAGGCCTGTTGGCCCATACTAGGCAGGTCCTTTACAATTCATCCCACTAACAAAACATTTGACCAACCCAATTTTCAATGCCACCCAAGAAACAAGCTCTGATGTGCAAGTCCCACTCAAATCCAACCCCTCCCACTCATGTACTTATCCAACCTAGATTTGAAACTACCCAAAGTCCCAGCCTCAATAACCCAACTAGGTAGACTGTTCCACTCATCAACTACCCTATTTCCAAACCAATACTTTCCTATGTCCTTTCTAAATCTAAACTTATCTAATTTAAATCCATTACTGCGGGTTCTCTCTTGGAGAGACATCCTCAATTAAGCCCACAGTGTTGAAGATAATGACCACAATGTTAACTACGTACATTGTATTTAGTTTGGTCATCATCTGTGTGTCTGTCAGACTGTCAGAAGTACTAGTAACCAGACCTATCCATACCACGGGTGGGGTTAGAACCCGCGGTCAGAGAGTCACAAAGCTCCAGACCGTCGCGTTAGCCACTGGGCCAGCCAGCTTCAGTAAGATTCATCCAGCTATGTATATTTCTACATCATTGGAAGGTTAGCATAGGCCACCACTGTGACCACAAATATTCAAGGTTATATTCTCGTGAAGAAGTAATCCATAATAATTGTTTGTTAAATCCCTTTTGCTCGGATTTTTTGAGTACTTATTTCTGGGTTCACCTGTGTTCATATTGATAGTTATGTTCAGTGTTAGAGGTGAACAGTGTGGTGAGCAGTGTGGTGAACAGTGTGGTGAACAGTGTGGTGAACAGTGTGGTGAACAGTGTGTGGTGAACAGTGTGGTGAACAGTGTGGTGAACAGTGTGGTGAACAGTGTGGTGAACAGTGTGTGGTGAACAGTGTGGTGAACTGTGTGTGGTGAACAGTGTGGTGAACAGTGTGGTGAACAGTGTGGTGAACATTGTGTGGTGAACAGTGTGGTGAACAGTGTGGTGAACAGTGTGGTGAACAGTGTGGTGAACAGTGTGGTGAACAGTGTGTGGTGAACAGTGTGGTGAACAGTGTGGTGAACATTGTGTGGTGAACAGTGTGGTGAACAGTGTGGTGAACAGTGTGGTGAACTGTGTGGTGAACAGTGTGGTGAACAGTGTGGTGAACAGTGTGGTGAACAGTGTGGTGAACAGTGTGGTGAACAGTGTGGTGAACAGTGTGGTGAACAGTGTGATGAACAGTGTGGTGAACAGTGTGGTGAACAGTGTGGTGAACAGTGTGGTGAACAGTGTGGTGAACAGTGGTCAACAGTGTGTGGTGAACAGTGTGGTGAACAGTGTGGTGAACAGTGTGGTGAACAGTGTGGTGAACAGTGTGGTGAACAGTGTGTGGCGAACAGTGTGTGGTGAACAGTGTGGTGAACAGTGTGGTGAACAGCGTGGTGAACAGTGTGGTGAACAGTGTGTGGTGAACAGTGTGTGGTGAACAGTGTGTGGTGAACAGTGTGGTGAACAGTGTGGTGAACAGTGTGGTGAACAGTGTGGTGAACAGTGGTGAACAGTGTGGTGAACAGTGTGGTGAACAGTGTGGTGAACAGTGCGTGGTGAACAGTGTGGTGAACAGTGGTCAACAGTGTGTGGTGAACAGTGTGTGGTGAACAGTGTGGTGAACAGTGTGGTGAACAGTGTGGTGAACAGTGGTCAACAGTGTGTGGTGAACAGTGTGGTGAACAGTGTGGTGAACAGTGTGGTGAACAGTGTGGTGAACAGTGTGGTGAACAGTGTGTGGCGAACAGTGTGTGGTGAACAGTGTGGTGAACAGTGTGGTGAACAGTGTGGTGAACAGTGTGTGGTGAACAGTGTGTGGTGAACAGTGTGTGGTGAACAGTGTGGTGAACAGTGTGGTGAACAGTGTGGTGAACAGTGTGGTGAACAGTGGTGAACAGTGTGGTGAACAGTGTGGTGAACAGTGTGGTGAACAGTGCGTGGTGAACAGTGTGGTGAACAGTGGTCAACAGTGTGTGGTGAACAGTGTGTGGTGAACAGTGTGGTGAACAGTGTGGTGAACAGTGTGGTGAACAGTGTGGTGAACAGTGTGTGGTGAACAGTGTGTGGTGAACAGTGTAGTGAACAGTGTGGTGAACAGTGTGGTGAACAGTGTGGTGAACAGTGTGTGGTGAACAGTGTGTGGTGAACAGTGTGTGGTGAACAGTGTGGTGAACAGTGTGGTGAACAGTGTGGTGAACAGTGTGTGGTGAACAGTGTGTGGTGAACAGTGTGGTGAACAGTGTGGTGAACAGTGTGGTGAACAGTGTGGTGAACAGTGTGTGGTGAACAGTGTGTGGTGAACAGTGTGGTGAACAGTGTGTGGTGAACAGTGTGGTGAACAGTGTGGTGAACAGTGTGTGGTGAACAGTGTGTGGTGAACAGTGTGTGGTGAACAGTGTGTGGTGAACAGTGTGGTGAACAGTGTGGTGAACATTGTGTGGTGAACAGTGTGGTGAACAGTGTGTGGTGAACAGTGTGTGGTGAACAGTGTGGTGAACAGTGTGTGGTGAACAGTGTGGTGAACAGTGTGGTGAACAGTGTGGTGAACAGTGTGGTGAACAGTGTGTGGTGAACAGTGTGGTGAACATTGTGTGGTGAACAGTGTGGTGAACAGTGTGGTGAACAGTGTGTGGTGAACAGTGTGGTGAACAGTGTGTGGTGAACAGTGTGGTGAACAGTGTGTGGTGAACAGTGTGGTGAACAGTGTGTGGTGAACATTGTGTGGTGAACAGTGTGGTGAACAGTGTGTGGTGAACAGTGTGGTGAACATTGTGTGGTGAACAGTGTGGTGAACATTGTGTGGTGAACAGTGTGGTGAACAGTGTGGTGAACAGTGTGGTGAACAGTGTGTGGTGAACAGTGTGTGGTGAACAGTGTGGTGAACAGTGTGTGGTGAACAGTGTGGTGAACAGTGTGGTGAACAGTGTGTGGTGAACAGTGTGGTGAACAGTGTGGTGAACAGTGTGGTGAACATTGTGTGGTGAACAGTGTGGTGAACATTGTGTGGTGAACAGTGTGGTGAACAGTGTGGTGAACAGTGTGTGGTGAACAGTGTGGTGAACAGTGTGTGGTGAACAGTGTGGTGAACAGTGTGTGGTGAACATTGTGTGGTGAACATTGTGTGGTGAAAAGTGTGGTGAACAGTGTGTGGTGAACAGTGTGTGGTGAACAGTGTGTGGTGAACATTGTGTGGTGAACAGTGTGTGGTGAGCATTGTGTGGTGAACAGTGTGTGGTGAACAGTGTGGTGAACATGGCGTGGTGAACATGGCGTGGTGAACATGGCGTGGTGAACAGTGTGTGGTGAACAATATGTGGTGAACAGTGTGTGGTGAACAGTGTGTGGTGAACATTGTGTGGTGAACAGTGTGTGGTGAACAGTGTGGTGAACAGTGTGTGGTGAACAGTGTGGTGAACAATGTGTGGTGAACATTGTGTGGTGAACATGGCGTGGTGAACAGTGTGTGGTGAACAGTGTGGTGAACAGTGTGTGGTGAACAGTGTGGTGAACAGTGTGTGGTGAACAGTGTGGTGAACAGTGTGTGGTGAACAGTGTGGTGAACAGTGTGTGGTGAACAGTGTGTGGTGAACAGTGTGTGGTGAACATTGTGTGGTGAACAGTGTGGTGAACAGTGTGTGGTAAACAGTGTGTGGTGAACATTGTGGTGAACAGTGTGTGGTGAACAGTGTGTGGTGAACAGTGTGTGTGGTGAACAGTATGTGGTGAACAGTGTGTGATGAACATTGTGTGGTGAACAGTGTGTGGTGAACATGGCGTGGTGAACAGTGTGTGTGGTGAACATGGCGTGGTGAACATAGTGTGATGAGCACAGTGTGGTGAACATAGTGTGATGAACACTGTGGTGAACATAGTGTGATGAACACTGTGATGAACTCACTGTGATGAACTCAGTGTGATGAACACAGTGTGATGAACAGTGTGGTGAACAATGTTCACAGTTCATCGGACACAAAAATAATCAACAAAATTCTGTTAGTTTGAACAACTGAACTCAAGTTACGATTTGAGTTTGGGACCATAACTGTTAACAACGGACACAATAGTACTGTTGAGCTTTCCGTTGTGGGTTAACGCTCTCTGTTTGTTAAGAAACGGACACAACAGTGCTGTTGAACTTTCTGTTGGACTGAGCACCCCCTGTTAACTTTTAGAACAATCTCTGTTGCCGTTCAGAACCTCGTTGAATAACAGAAAAGGGTTAAAACAGGGCAAGTTCCCTCTCTCTGTTGGGGGTAAATCCTCTCTGTTACTGTTCAGAAACGGTCGCAACAGGCTAAAACAGGGCAAATCCCTCTTTCTGTTGAGGATAAACCCTCCCTGTTCCCGTTCAAAAACGGCCGCAACAGGTTAAAACAGGGCAAGTCCCTCTCTCTGTTGGAAGGTAAATCCTTCCTGTTACCGTTTCTGAACGGTAATCGCATGAGATTTATGTGATTCTATGCTATGGGATTTAATGTGACATCTGAGAAAGGGTGAACTATTAACGAGGGAGAAATTAACGTAAGGGAGAGTAATTAATTTCTAAGGGGGAAGGGTGTATGATTACAGGTAAAAATGTAAGGTTAGTCTTATTGGGCGAAATGTGGCACTGATTGTATTCTTTAATGGGTGAAACATGGGACTCACTGTGTGGCGGTTTAATGGGGTGGTTTAATGATGGGAAGATGAGAGGTGTGGCTTGTGCAGGTGTAATTGAGGGTGTGGCTAGCATGGGTGTGGTTAGCATGGGGTGTGGTTAGCATGGGGTGTGGTTAGCATGGGATGTGGCTAGCATGGGGTGTGGTTAGCATGGAGTGCGGTTAGCATGGGGTGTGGTTAACATGGGTGTGGTTAGCATGGGAGTGTGGTGAGTATGGGCTGTGGTTAGCATAGGTCTGTCTAGAGAAGGTGTGGTCAGAGGTATGACACACCCTCCCATGGTAACCTTAGCTCCAGAGATAGAAGTGAAAGCAGTGGGAGAAGGATTGAAGTCAGTTACATGAAGGCAGAGTAAATCAGAAGAAAAACAACAGGCAGTAAATGAAAGGAGAGAGTAGTGGAGGAGAATCCAGATATCACAACTCTCACAGAAACTTATAGCAAAGAGAGAGAGAGAGACTTGTTTATTTCTCTCTCTCTCTCTCTCTCTCTCTCTCTCTGTTTCAGGTGGTGCTGGGGGTGGTATCAGTAGTGGTAGTGATAAGCTGGAAGTGATAGTAGTGGTATTAGCAGCAGTGGTGGTAGCACTAGCAGTAGTGATACCAGCAGTGGTGGTGGTGGTAACAATGGTGGTAGTGTCAGCAAGAATTGCTGGTAGGAATGGTGGTGGTGGTAGGGTGAAAGAGGATATGGCAGGAAGGGGGGTGGGTGGTAGTAGTGATGGTGGTAGTAGTGGTAACCACTAACAAGGTCAGTGGCTACTAACTCACTCACACTGCTTCTCAGACTACCCACTGGATTTGAGATGATTGCCACAGAGAACTGAGTTAAGGTGTGGTAATGGTGGTTGTGGTGGTGGTAATGGTGGTAGTGGCGGTGG
>NC_091369.1:2510799-2540799 GCF_038502225.1 Cherax quadricarinatus
AGGATACCAGATCATGAGGAAAGATAGAAGGGGTAGAGGGGGAGGTGGGGTTGCTCTGCTCGTAAAAAACAGATGGAAATTCGAGAAAATGGAAGGCATAGATGAGACGGGAGAAAGAGACTACATAGTAGGTACACTTCAGTCTGGGGAACACAAAGTGGTCATTGCAGTGATGTATAACCCACCACAGAACTGCAGGAGGCCAAGAGAGGAATATGAAGAGAGCAACAGAGCAATGGTGGACACACTTGCTGAGGTGGCAAGAAGAGCTCACTCCAGCAGAGCAAAGTTGCTGGTTATGGGGATTTCAACCACAGGGAGATTGACTGGGAAAACCTGGAGCCACATGGGGGTCCCGAAACATGGAGAGCCAGGATGTTGAACGTGGTGCTGGAAAACCTCATGCACCAACATGTTAAGGACACTACCAGAGTGAGAGGGGAGGATGAACCAGCAAGATTGGACCTTGTGTTCACCCTGTGCAGCTCAGACATTGAGGACATCAAGTATGAGAGTCCCCTAGGAGCTAGCGATCACGTGGTTCTGTGCTTTGAATACATAGTAGAGCTGAAAGTGGAGAGAATAACAGGAGTTGAATGGGAAAAGCTTGACTATAAAAGAGGGGACTACATAGAGTTGAAGAACTTCCTGCGGGAGGTCCAGTGGGACAGAGAACTGGCAGGAAAACCAGTAAATGAAATGATGGAACACGTAACAACAAAATGCAAGGAGGCAGTGGAAAGGTTTATTCCCAAGGGCAACAGTAACAACGGGAAGACCAGAACGAGCCCCTGGTTTACCCGACGGTGTAAGGAGGCAAAAACAAAGTGCAATAGAGAATGGAAAAAGTACAGAAGGCAGAGAACACACGAAAATAGGGAGATCAGTCGCAGAGCCAGGAATGAGTATGCACAGGTAAGGAGGGAGGCCCAGCGACAGTATGAAAATGACATAGCATCGAGAATCAAGACTGACCCGAAACTGTTGTATAGCCACATCAGGAGGAAGACAACAGTCAAAGACCAGGTGATCAGACTAAAGACAGAAGGTGGAGAACTCACAAGAAATGATCAGGAGGTATGTGAGGAGCTGAACAGGAGATTTAAGGAAGTTTTTACAGTAGAGACAGGAAGGGCTGTGGGAAGACAGCACAGAAGGGAACATCAAGAGAGAATATACCAACAAGTGTTGGATGACATACGAACAACCGAGGAGGTGAAGAAGCTCCTAAGTGACCTTGACACCTCAAAGGCAATGGGACCGGACAACATCTCTCCATGGGTCCTTAGAGAAGGAGCAGAGATGCTGTGCGTGCCTCTAACCACAATCTTCAACACATCCCTTGAAACTGGGCAACTACCTGAGAAATGGAAGACAGCTAATGTAGTCCCCATATTTAAGAAAGGAAACAGAAACGAGGCGCTCAACTACAGACCTGTGTCTCTGACATGTATTGTGTGCAAAGTCATGGAGAAGATTATCAGGAGGAGAGTGGTCGAACACCTGGAAAGGAACAAGATTATAAATGAAAACCAGCATGGGTTCATGGAAGGCAAATCGTGTATCACAAACCTCCTGGAGTTTTATGACAAGGTAACAGAAGTAAGACACGAGAGAGAGGGGTGGGTAGATTGCGTTTTCCTAGACTGCAGGAAGGCCTTTGACACAGTTCCCCACAAGAGATTAGTGCAGAAGCTGGAGGATCAGGCGCATGTAAAAGGGAGGGCACTGCAATGGATAAGGGAATACCTGACAGGGAGGCAGCAACGAGTCATGGTACGTGAAGAGGTATCACAGTGGGCGCCTGTTACGAGCGGGGTTCCACAGGGGTCAGTTCTAGGACCAGTGCTATTTTTTATATATGTGAACGACATGATGGAAGGAATAGACTCTGAAGTGTCCCTGTTCGCAGATGATGTGAAGTTGATGAGAAGAATTAAATCGGATGAGGATGAGGCAGGACTGCAAAGAGACCTGGACAGGCTAGACATGTGGTCCAGTAACTGGATTCTCGAATTCAATCCAGCCAAATGCAGTCATGAAGATTGGGGAGGGCAAGAAAGACCGCAGACAGAGTATAGGCTAGGTGGACAAAGACTACAGACCTCACTCAGGGAGAAAGACCTTGGGGTGACCATAACACCGAGCACATCACCGGAGGCACACATCAACCAAATAACTGCTGCAGCATACGGGCGCCTGGCAAACCTGAGAATAGCGTTCCGATACCTTAATAAGGAATCGTTCAAGACACTGTACACTGTGTATGTTAGGCCCATACTGGAGTATGCAGCACCAGTCTGGAACCCACACCTGGTCAAGCACGTCAAGAAGTTAGAGAAAGTACAAAGGTTTGCAACAAGGCTAGTCCCAGAGCTCAGGGGAATGTCGTACGAGGAAAGGTTGAGGGATATCGGACTGACGACACTGGAGGACAGAAGGGTCAGGGGAGACATGATAACAACATACAAGATACTGCGGGGAATAGACAAGGTGGACAGAGATAGGATGTTCCAGAGAGGGGACACAGGGACAAGGGGTCACAACCGGAAGCTGAAGACTCAGACGAGTCACAGGGACGTTAGGAAGTATTTCTTCAGTCATAGAGTTGTCAGGAAGTGGAATAGCCTAGCAAGTGAAGTAGTGGAGGCAGGAACCATACATAGTTTTAAGAAGAGGTATGACAAAGCTCAGGAAGCAGAGAGAGAGAGGACCTAGTAGTGATCAGTGAAGAGGCGGGGCCAGGAACCCACACATGAGTTACAAGTGACCAGAGAAGCAGTGAAGCTGCGAGGCCGAACCTAAGGTCATATCAACCTACAGCTGGTTGCAGACGGAGATATAGGGAATGCTCGCTATCAGCCACTGGAAAAATCAAGGGAGAAACTGACCACATACAGGCAGGATCCAGAGTCACTTCAGTGTCCATGGGTCAGGAGAGAGAGGAAAGGACACACACTGAAAGACGGCAGGAAGAAAGAAAGGAGAGAGAAAATCATCACGGAAATAGGTGAAGAGATGGACGAGATTGTAAATTTTCAGAGAATATACTGAAACCGACCAATCAAGCTGATTCTCAGGACGGAAACAGTGCAGAACAGGATCCTCCAAGAGCAGGGTTGAAATACTCGGAAGAGTACAGTTCCTGACAGAACCAGAACGACAGCAGCTGAGGGAGAGGACAAAAAAGCGAAAGGAGCTAGGAAAAGAGACAAGGATGGAACCAGCAGAAGTCAGAGCAGAACAGAACAGCAAGGGCAAGCACACACACAACTATTCTCAGAACCATACAACCTATCACACCATCCCAACACACACTACAATCCATACCCACAGCCTCCACCCAACACCGAGCTATAGAATCCCACAATGCCGCCAGGTCTCCCACCCTACAGTGTTGGAAAGGAAACTGGTTGGTACACAAACGCAACAGGAGGCATGAAAGAGTCCATCACCGGACATCATAGCTCTCACAGAAATCAAGCTTACAGGTATGATAACAGATGCCATCTTTCAATGGGTGAGGAAAGACAGAGGAACAAAGTGGCATTGCTGAGGAATTTTGATGAGCTCGTGATTACATGACTGGAGGTCCCAAGGTGGTAATAGCAGTGGTATAACCCACCACAGAACAGACAGGAGGCCAAGGCAAGAGTACGACGAGAGGGCGATGGTTGACACACTGGCATGCTCATATGCAGGGCAGCTCCTGACATACAAGGAGAGATGGGAGAACTTGGACCCGCGGGGCCAAGATATGGAGGGCATGGAGGTGGAAAACTTCATGTACCAACACGTAAGGGACACTACAAGAGAGAGAAGAGAGGATGAACCAGCAAGGCTAGACTTAGTATTCACCTTGAGTAGTGCAGATATCGAGAACATCACATATGAAAGACCCCTTGGGGCCAGTGACCATGTGGTTTTAAGCTTCGAATAAACAGTAGAGCTACAAGTGGAGGGGGAAGCAGGAAGGCCAGGACGAATGAAGCCAAACTACAAGAAAGCGGACTACACAGGAATGAGGAACTTCCTGAATGGGGTTCAGTGGGACAGAGAACTGGCAGGGAAGCCAGTTAATGAGATGATGGAATATGTAGCAACAAAATGCAAGGAGGCTGAGGAGAGGTTTGTACCCAAGTGTAACAGGAATAATGAAAAAGCCAGGATGAGCCCATGGTTTACCCAAAGGTGCAGGGAGGCAAAAACCTAGTGTGCTAGGGAATGGAAGAAATATAGAAGGCAAAGGACCCAGGAGAATAAGGAGAGCAGTCGTAGAGCCAGAAACGAATATGCACAGATAAGAAGGGAGGCCCAAAGACAATATGAAAATGACACAGCAGCGAAAGCCAAATCTGACCCGAAACTGTTGTACAGCCACATCAGGAGGAAAACAACAGTCAAGGACCAGGTAATCAGGCTAAGGAAGGAAGGAGGAGAGACAACAAGAAATGACCGTGAAGTATGTGAGGAACTCAATAAGAGATTCAAAGAAGTGTTCACAGAGGAGACAGAAGGGGCTCCAGAAAGACGGAGAGGTGTGGCACACCACCATGTGCTGGACACAGTGCACACAACCGAGGAAGAGGTGAAGAGGCTTCTGAGTGAGCTAGATACCTCAAAGGCAATGGGGCCAGATAACATCTCCCCATGGGTATTGAGAGAGGGAGCAGAGGCGCTATGTGTGCCCCTAACAACAATATTCAATACATCTATCGAAACAGGGAGATTGCCTGAGGCATGGAAGACAGCAAATGTAGTCCCAATCTTTAAAAAAGGAGACAGACATGAAGCATTAAACTACAGACCAGTGTCACTGACATGTATAGCATGCAAAATCATGGAGAAGATTATCAGGAGAAGAGTGGTGGAACATCTAGAAAGGAATGATCTCATCAACAGCAGCCAGCATGGTTTCAGGGACGGGAAATCCTGTGTCACAAACCTACTGGAGTTCTATGACATGGTGGCAGCAGTAAGACAAGAGAAAGAGGGGTGGGTGGATTGCATATTCTTGGACTGCAAGAAGGCGTTTGACACAGTTCCACACAAGAGATTGGTGCAAAAACTGGAGGACCAAGCAGGGATAACAGGGAAGGCACTACAATGGATCAGGGAATACTTGTCAGGAAGACAGCAGCGAGTCATGGTACGTGGCGAGGTGTCAGAGTGGGCACATGTGACCAGCGGGGTCCCACAGGGGTCAGTCCTAGGACCAGTGCTGTTTCTGGTATTTGTGAACGACATGACGGAAGGAATAGACTCTGAGGTGTCCCTGTTTGCAGATGACGTGAAGTTGATGAGAAGAATTCACTCGATCGAAGACCAGGCAGAACTACAAAGGGATCTGGACAGGCTGCAGACCTGGTCCAGCAATTGGCTCCTGGAGTTCAACCCCACCAAGTGCAAAGTCATGAAGATTGGGGAAGGGCAAAGAAGACCGCAGACGGAGTACAGTCTAGGGGGTCAGAGACTACAAACCTCACTCAAGGAAAAAGATCTTAGGGTGAGTATAACACCAGGCACATCTCCTGAAGCGCAAATCAACCAAATAACTGCTGCAGCATATGGGCGCCTAGCAAACCTCAGAACAGCATTCCGACATCTTAATAAGAAATCGTTCAGGATCCTGTACACCGTGTACGTTAGGCCCATATTGGAGTATGCGGCACCAGTTTGGAACCCACACCTAGCCAAGCACGTAAAGAAACTAGAGAAACTGCAAAGGTTTGCAACAAGACTAGTCCCAGAGCTAAGAGGTATGTCCTACGAGGAGAGGTTAAGGGAAATCAACCTGACGACACTGGAGGACAGGAGAGATAGGGGGGACATGATAACGACATACAAAATACTGAGAGGAATTGACAAGGTGGACAAAGACAGGATGTTCCAGAGATTGGACACAGTAACAAGGGGACACAGTTGGAAGTTGAAGACACAGATGAATCACAGGGATGTTAGGAAGAATTTCTTCAGCCACAGAGTAGTCAGTAAGTGGAATAGTTTGGGAAGCGATGTAGTGGAGGCAGGATCCATACATAGCTTTAAGCAGAGGTATGATAAAGCTCACGGTTCAGAGAGAGTGACCTAGGAGCGATCAGTGAAGAGGCGGGGCCAGGAGCTCGGACTCGACCCCCGCAACCTCAGCTAGGTGAGTACACACAGACACACAGGCACACACGCACACACACACACACACACACACACACACTCACACACACACACACACACACACACACACACACACACACACACACACACACACGCGCACACGCACACACGCACACGCACACACACACACGCACACGCACACACACATACACACACGCACACACGCACACGCACACACACACACACACACACACACACACACACACACACACACACACACACACACACACACACACACACACACACACACACACACACACACACACACACACACACACACACACACACACACACACACACACACACACACACACACACACACACACACACACACACACACACACACATACAAATGTAACAAACAAGTGTATAATTGACAACCAGCACGGTTTCAGGGAAGGAAAATCCTGTGTCACAAACCTACTAGAGTTTTATGACAAGGTGACAGAAGTAAGACAAGAGAGAGAGGGGTGGATCGACTGCATATTTTTGGACTGCAAGAAGGCCTTCGACACAGTTCCTCACAAGAGGTTACTGCAAAAGCTAGAGGACCAGGCACACATAACAGGAAAGGCACTGCAATGGATCAGAGAATATCTGACAGGGAGGCAACAACGAGTCATGGTACGCGACGAGGTGTCAGAGTGGGCGCCTGTGACAAGCGGGGTTCCACAGGGGTCAGTCCTAGGACCTGTTCTGTTCTTGGTATACGTGAACGACATAACGGAAGGGATAGACTCAGAAGTGTCCTTGTTTGCAGATGATGTGAAGTTAATGAGAAGAATCAAATCGGACGAGGATCAGGCAGGACTACAAAGAGACCTGGACAGGCTACAAGCCTGGTCCAGCAACTGGCTCCTTGAATTTAACCCTGCCAAATGCAAAGTCATGAAGATTGGGGAAGGGCAAAGAAGACCGCACACACAATATAGTTTAGATGGCCAAAGACTGCAAACCTCAATCAAGGAAAAAGATCTGGGGGTGAGTATAACACCGAACATATCTCCTGAGGCGCACATCAATCAGATAACTGCTGCAGCATACGGGCGCCTGGCAAACCTACGGATAGCGTTCCGATACCTCAGTAAGGATTCGTTTAAGACTCTGTATACCATCTACGTCAGGCCCATACTGGAGTATGCAGCACCAGTTTGGAATCCACACCTAGTCAAGCACGTCAAGAAATTAGAGAAAGTGCAAAGGTTTGCAACAAGACTAGTCCCAGAGCTACGGGGATTGTCCTATGAAGAAAGGTTGAGGGAAGTCGGCCTGACGACACTGGAGGCCAGGAGGGTCAGGGGAGACATGATAACGACATATAAAATACTGCGCGGAATAGACGAGGTGGACAAAGACGGGATGTTCCAGAGATGGGACACAGACACAAGAGGTCACAATTGGAAGTTGAAGACTCAGATGAATCAAAGGGATGTTAGGAAGTATTTCTTCAGTTATAGAGTAGTCAGGCCATGGAATAGCCTAGAAGGTGATGTGGTAGAGGCAGGAACCATACATAGTTTTAAGGCGAGGTATGATAGAGCTCATGGGGCAGGGAGAGAGAGGACCTAGTAGCAATCAGCGAAGAGGCGGGGCCAGGAGCTGTGACTCGACCCCTGCAACCACAAATAGGTGAGTAGGTGAGTACACACACTCATACACATACACACGCACACACAAACACACACACAAACACACACACACACACACACACACACACACACAAGGTTGGACAGTTGCTACCGCAGAGAATAATTGAATTATCAATTATCCTTCCCTTCCTCTTACCCTCCTTCCCTTCCTCTTACCCTCCTTCCCTTCCTCTTAGCCTCCTTCCCTTCCTCTTGGTCCAATAACACTGGGTCCTTAAAGTAATACTCCACAGGCAATAGTCATTTAAGCACTGGTTTTAAAAATCTTACAAAATCTGCTTCTAAAAGTGTGAGTGTATGTGGAGAGAGAGAGAGAGAGAGAGAGAGAGAGAGAGAGAGAGAGAGAGAGAGAGAGAGAGAGAGAGAGAGAGAGAGAGAGAGAGAGAAAACATTTTTTCACTAACATTTCCAGTAATATTTCTTATCAAAATATGAGAGACGGGCGACCATCGCTGGTAAATTCAATTTTATGACGACCCGGAGAAGACTTGAGAAACTTACTCTGAGTTAAATACCGTCCCCTTTGGTATTATCCTGGTCTAGAGTGGTCTAGGATGGTTGAGGATGGTCTAGGATGGTCTTAGATGGTCCGAGAGAGGTGCTAGACTCCCTCCAGGAGGATGCTTACTTGCTGTCTCCGTCCCTAGGCTCGCTGGTGGCAGGAATGAGGGTTCGTTTGGGTAGGGGTGAGAGTTCGTTAGGGCAGTAATTAGGGTTCATTTGGGCCGGAATGGGGGTGTGTTTGGGCCCGAATGAGGGGTTCGTTTGGCCTGAAATGAAGGTTCGTTTGGGCCGGAATGAAGGTTCGTTTGTGCCAGAATGAGGGTTAGTTTGGCCCGGAATTAGGATTCATTTGGTCAGGAGTGAGGGTTCGTTTGTCCCGGAATGAGGGTTCGTTTGGCCCGGAATGAGGGTTCGTTTGGCCCAGAATGAGGGTTCGTTTGGCCCAGAATGAGGGTTCGTTTGGCACGGAATGAGGGTGTGTTTGGCACGTCATGAGGGTTCGTTTGGCCCAGATATGAGGGTTCATTTGGCCCAGAATGAGGGTTTGTTTGGCCCGGAAAGAGGGTGTGTTTGGCCCGGAATGAGGGTGTTTGGCCCGGAATGAGGGTTCGTTAGGGCCGGAATGAGAGAAGCTCTGGAACTTTCAATGCTCTTAGAGGTTCCAAGATGAGATGTCTGGACACTAACTTTATTTATGTCTTCCAGAAGTGAAGATGTGAAACCTCGGATACTCTCTCGTTGTTCAAGGAACTGAGTTGTACAAGATATCAGTTTCAGCTTGTTCCAGGTTCTGGAAGGCTGCAGATTCATCAGGTTCTAGGTTCAGGAAAGTTTCAAGTTCCATGAAGGCAGCGCTGGAAGTTACCTTCCATCGTGTATGTTCCAGGAAGGCAGCGCTGGAAGTTACCTTCCATCATGTATGTTAAAGGAAGGCAGCGCTGGAAGTTATCTTCCATCGTGTATGTTCCAGGAAGGCAGCGCTGGAAGTTACCTTCCATCATGTATGTTCCAGGAAGGCAGCGCTGGAGATTACCTTCCATCATGAATGTTCCAGGAAGGCAGCGCTGGAAGTTACCTTCCATCATGTATGTTCCAGGAAGGCAGCGCTGGAGGTTACCGTCCATCATGTATGTTCCAGGAAGGCAGCGCTGGAAGTTACCTTCCATCGTGTATGTTCCAGGAAGGCAGCTCTGGAAGTTACCTTCCATCGTGTATGTTCCAGGAAGGCAGCGCTGGAAGTTACCTTCCATCGTGTATGTTCCAGGAAGGCAGCGCTGGAAGTTACCATCCATCATGTATGTTAAAGGAAGGCAGCGCTGGAAGTTATCTTCCATCGTGTATGTTCCAGGAAGGCAGCGCTGGAAGCTACCTTCCATCGTGTATGTTCCAGGAAGGCAGCGCTGGAAGTTACCTTCCATCGTGTATGTTCCAGGAAGGCAGCGCTGGAAGTTACCTTCCATCGTGTATGTTCCAGGAAGGCAGCGCTGGAAGTTACCTTCCATCGTGTATGTTCCAGGAAGGCAGCGCTGGAAGTTACCTTCCATCGTGTATGTTCCAGGAAGGCAGCGCTGGAAGTTACCTTCCATCGTGTATGTTCCAGGAAGGCAGCGCTGGAAGTTACCTTCCATCATGTATGTTCCAGGAACGCAGCGCTGGAAGTTACCTTCCATCGTGTATGTTCCAGGAAGGCAGCGCTGGAAGATACCTTCCATCATGTATGTTCCAGGAACGCAGCGCTGGAAGTTATATTCCATCATGTATGTTCCAGGAAGGCAGCGCTGGAAGTTACCTTCCATCATGTATGTTCCAGGAAGGCAGCGCTGGAAGTTATATTCCATCGTGTATGTTCCAGGAAGGCAGCGCTGGAAGTTACCTTCCATCGTGTATGTTCCAGGAAGGCAGCGCTGGAAGTTACCTTCCATCGTGTATGTTCCAGGAAGGCAGCGCTGGAAGTTACCTTCCATCGTGTATGTTCCAGGAAGGCAGCGCTGGAAGTTACCTTCCATCGTGTATGTTCCAGGAAGGCAGCGCTGGAAGTTACCTTCCATCGTGTATGTTCCAGGAAGGCAGCGCTGGAAGTTACCTTCCATCATGTATGTTCCAGGAAGGCAGCGCTGGAAGTTACCTTCCATCGTGTATGTTCCAGGAAGGCAGCGCTGGAAGTTACCTTCCATCATGTATGTTTCAGGAAGGCAGCGCTGGAAGTTATCTTCCATCGTGTATGTTCCAGGAAGGCAGCGCTGGAAGATGTATGTTCCAGGAACGCAGCGCTGGAAGTTATATTCCATCTTGTATGTTCCAGGAAGGCAGCGCTGGAAGTTAGCGCTGGAAGTTATATTCCATCGTGTATGTTCCAGGAAGGCAGCGCTGGAAGTTACCTTCCATCGTGTATGTTCCAGGAAGGCAGCGCTGGAAGTTACCTTCCATCGTGTATGTTCCAGGAAGGCAGCGCTGGAAGTTACCTTCCATCGTGTATGTTCCAGGAAGGCAGCGCTGGAAGTTACCTTCCATCGTGTATGTTCCAGGAAGGCAGCGCTGGAAGTTACCTTCCATCGTGTATGTTCCAGGAAGGCAGCGCTGGAAGTTACCTTCCATCGTGTATGTTCCAGGAAGGCAGCGCTGGAAGTTACCTTCCATCGTGTATGTTCCAGGAAGGCAGCGCTGGAAGTTACCTTCCATCGTGTATGTTCCAGGAAGGCAGCGCTGGAAGTTACCTTCCATCGTGTATGTTCCAGGAAGGCAGCGCTGGAAGTTACCTTCCATCGTGTATGTTCCAGGAAGGCAGCGCTGGAAGTTACCTTCCATCGTGTATGTTCCAGGAAGGCAGCGCTGGAAGTTACCTTCCATCGTGTATGTTCCAGGAAGGCAGCGCTGGAAGTTACCTTCCATCGTGTATGTTCCAGGAAGGCAGCGCTGGAAGTTACCTTCCATCGTGTATGTTCCAGGAAGGCAGCGCTGGAAGTTACCTTCCATCGTGTATGTTCCAGGAAGGCAGCGCTGGAAGTTACCTTCCATCGTGTATGTTCCAGGAAGGCAGCGCTGGAAGTTACCTTCCATCGTGTATGTTCCAGGAAGGCAGCGCTGGAAGTTACCTTCCATCGTGTATGTTCCAGGAAGGCAGCGCTGGAAGTTACCTTCCATCGTGTATGTTCCAGGAAGGCAGCGCTGGAAGTTACCTTCCATCGTGTATGTTCCAGGAAGGCAGCGCTGGAAGTTACCTTCCATCGTGTATGTTCCAGGAAGGCAGCGCTGGAAGTTACCTTCCATCGTGTATGTTCCAGGAAGGCAGCGCTGGAAGTTACCTTCCATCGTGTATGTTCCAGGAAGGCAGCGCTGGAAGTTACCTTCCATCGTGTATGTTCCAGGAAGGCAGCGCTGGAAGTTACCTTCCATCGTGTATGTTCCAGGAAGGCAGCGCTGGAAGTTACCTTCCATCGTGTATGTTCCAGGAAGGCAGCGCTGGAAGTTACCTTCCATCGTGTATGTTCCAGGAAGGCAGCGCTGGAAGTTACCTTCCATCGTGTATGTTCCAGGAAGGCAGCGCTGGAAGTTACCTTCCATCGTGTATGTTCCAGGAAGGCAGCGCTGGAAGTTACCTTCCATCGTGTATGTTCCAGGAAGGCAGCGCTGGAAGTTACCTTCCATCGTGTATGTTCCAGGAAGGCAGCGCTGGAAGTTACCTTCCATCGTGTATGTTCCAGGAAGGCAGCGCTGGAAGTTACCTTCCATCGTGTATGTTCCAGGAAGGCAGCGCTGGAAGTTACCTTCCATCGTGTATGTTCCAGGAAGGCAGCGCTGGAAGTTACCTTCCATCGTGTATGTTCCAGGAAGGCAGCGCTGGAAGTTATATTCCATCGTGTATGTTCCAGGAAGGCAGCGCTGGAAGTTACCTTCCATCGTGTATGTTCCAGGAAGGCAGCGCTGGAAGTTATATTCCATCGTGTATGTTCCAGGAAGGCAGCGCTGGAAGTTACCTTCCATCGTGTATGTTCCAGGAAGGCAGCGCTGGAAGTTATATTCCATCATGTATGTTCCAGGAAGGCAGCGCTGGAAGTTACCTTCCATCGTGTATGTTCCAGGAAGGCAGCGCTGGAAGTTACCTTCCATCATGTATGTTCCAGGAAGGCAGCGCTGGAAGTTACCTTCCATCGTGTATGTTCCAGGAAGGCAGCGCTGGAAGTTACCTTCCATCGTGTATGTTCCAGGAAGGCAGCGCTGGAAGTTACCTTCCATCGTGTATGTTCCAGGAAGGCAGCGCTGGAAGTTACCTTCCATCGTGTATGTTCCAGGAAGGCGCTGGAAGTTACCTTCCATCGTGTATGTTCCAGGAAGGCAGCGCTGGAAGTTACCTTCCATCGTGTATGTTCCAGGAAGGCAGCGCTGGAAGTTACCTTCCATCGTGTATGTTCCAGGAAGGCAGCGCTGGAAGTTACCTTCCATCGTGTATGTTCCAGGAAGGCAGCGCTGGAAGTTACCTTCCATCGTGTATGTTCCAGGAAGGCAGCGCTGGAAGTTACCTTCCATCGTGTATGTTCCAGGAAGGCAGCGCTGGAAGTTACCTTCCATCGTGTATGTTCCAGGAAGGCAGCGCTGGAAGTTACCTTCCATCGTGTATGTTCCAGGAAGGCAGCGCTGGAAGTTACCTTCCATCGTGTATGTTCCAGGAAGGCAGCGCTGGAAGTTACCTTCCATCGTGTATGTTCCAGGAAGGCAGCGCTGGAAGTTACCTTCCATCGTGTATGTTCCAGGAAGGCAGCGCTGGAAGTTACCTTCCATCGTGTATGTTCCAGGAAGGCAGCGCTGGAAGTTACCTTCCATCGTGTATGTTCCAGGAAGGCAGCGCTGGAAGTTACCTTCCATCGTGTATGTTCCAGGAAGGCAGCGCTGGAAGTTATCTTCCATCGTGAATGTTCCAGGAAGGCAGCGCTGGAAGTTACCTTCCATCATGTATGTTCCAGGAAGGCAGCGCTGGAAGTTATATTCCATCGTGTATGTTCCAGGAAGGCAGCGCTGGAAGTTATATTCCATCGTGTATATTCCAGGAAGGCAGCGCTGGAAGTTACCTTCCATCGTGTATGTTCCAGGAAGGCAGCGCTGGAAGTTACCTTCCATCGTGTATGTTCCAGGAAGGCAGCGCTGGAAGTTACCTTCCATCGTGTATGTTCCAGGAAGGCAGCGCTGGAAGTTACCTTCCATCGTGTATGTTCCAGGAAGGCAGCGCTGGAAGTTACCTTCCATCGTGTATGTTCCAGGAAGGCAGCGCTGGAAGTTACCTTCCATCGTGTATGTTCCAGGAAGGCAGCGCTGGAAGTTACCTTCCATCGTGTATGTTCCAGGAAGGCAGCGCTGGAAGTTACCTTCCATCGTGTATGTTCCAGGAAGGCAGCGCTGGAAGTTACCTTCCATCGTGTATGTTCCAGGAAGGCAGCGCTGGAAGTTACCTTCCATCGTGTATGTTCCAGGAAGGCAGCGCTGGAAGTTACCTTCCATCGTGTATGTTCCAGGAAGGCAGCGCTGGAAGTTACCTTCCATCGTGAATGTTCCAGGAAGGCAGCGCTTCCATCGTGTATGTTCGCTGGAAGTTACCTTCCATCGTGTTCCAGGAAGGCAGCGCTCGAAGTTACCTTCCATCGTGTATGTTCCAGGAAGGCAGCGCTGGAAGTTACCTTCCATCGTGTATGTTCCAGGAAGGCAGCGCTGGAAGTTACCTTCCATCGTGTATGTTCCAGGAAGGCAGCGCTGGAAGTTACCTTCCATCGTGTATGTTCCAGGAAGGCAGCGCTGGAAGTTACCTTCCATCGTGTATGTTCCAGGAAGGCAGCGCTGGAAGTTACCTTCCATCGTGTATGTTCCAGGAAGGCAGCGCTGGAAGTTACCTTCCATCGTGTTCCAGGAAGGCAGCGCTTCCATGTTCCAGGAAGGCAGCTCTGGAAGTTACCTTCCATCGTGTATGTTCCAGGAAGGCAGCGCTGGAAGTTACCTTCCATCGTGTATGTTCCAGGAAGGCAGCGCTGGAAGTTACCTTCCATCGTGTATGTTCCAGGAAGGCAGCGCTGGAAGTTACCTTCCATCGTGTATGTTCCAGGAAGGCAGCGCTGGAAGTTACCTTCCATCGTGTATGTTCCAGGAAGGCAGCGCTGGAAGTTACCTTCCATCGTGTATGTTCCAGGAAGGCAGCGCTGGAAGTTACCTTCCATCGTGTATGTTCCAGGAAGGCAGCGCTGGAAGTTACCTTCCATCGTGTATGTTCCAGGAAGGCAGCGCTGGAAGTTACCTTCCATCGTGTATGTTCCAGGAAGGCAGCGCTGGAAGTTACCTTCCATCGTGTATGTTCCAGGAAGGCAGCGCTGGAAGTTACCTTCCATCGTGTATGTTCCAGGAAGGCAGCGCTGGAAGTTACCTTCCATCGTGTATGTTCCAGGAAGGCAGCGCTGGAAGTTACCTTCCATCGTGTATGTTCCAGGAAGGCAGCGCTGGAAGTTACCTTCCATCGTGTATGTTCCAGGAAGGCAGCGCTGGAAGTTACCTTCCATCGTGTATGTTCCAGGAAGGCAGCGCTGGAAGTTACCTTCCATCGTGTATGTTCCAGGAAGGCAGCGCTGGAAGTTACCTTCCATCGTGTATGTTCCAGGAAGGCAGCGCTGGAAGTTACCTTCCATCGTGTATGTTCCAGGAAGGCAGCGCTGGAAGTTACCTTCCATCGTGTATGTTCCAGGAAGGCAGCGCTGGAAGTTACCTTCCATCGTGTATGTTCCAGGAAGGCAGCGCTGGAAGTTGCCTTCCATCGTGTATGTTCCAGGAAGGCAGCGCTGGAAGTTACCTTCCATCGTGTATGTTCCAGGAAGGCAGCGCTGGAAGTTACCTTCCATCATCGTGTATCGTGTTCCAGGAAGGCAGCGCTGGAAGTTACCTTCCATCGTGTATGTTCCAGGAAGGCAGCTGGAAGCGTGTATGTTGGAAGTTACCTTCCATCGTGTATGTTCCAGGAAGGCAGCGCTGGAAGTTACCTTCCATCGTGTATGTTCCAGGAAGGCAGCGCTGGAAGTTACCTTCCATCGTGTATGTTCCAGGAAGGCAGCGCTGGAAGTTACCTTCCATCGTGTATGTTCCAGGAAGGCAGCGCTGGAAGTTACCTTCCATCGTGTATGTTCCAGGAAGGCAGCGCTGGAAGTTACCTTCCATCGTGTATGTTCCAGGAAGGCAGCGCTGGAAGTTACCTTCCATCGTGTATGTTCCAGGAAGGCAGCGCTGGAAGTTACCTTCCATCGTGTATGTTCCAGGAAGGCAGCGCTGGAAGTTACCTTCCATCGTGTATGTTCCAGGAAGGCAGCGCTGGAAGTTACCTTCCATCGTGTATGTTCCAGGAAGGCAGCGCTGGAAGTTACCTTCCATCGTGTATGTTCCAGGAAGGCAGCGCTGGAAGTTACCTTCCATCGTGTATGTTCCAGGAAGGCAGCGCTGGAAGTTACCTTCCATCGTGTATGTTCCAGGAAGGCAGCGCTGGAAGTTACCTTCCATCGTGTATGTTCCAGGAAGGCAGCGCTGGAAGTTACCTTCCATCGTGTATGTTCCAGGAAGGCAGCGCTGGAAGTTACCTTCCATCGTGTATGTTCCAGGAAGGCAGCGCTGGAAGTTACCTTCCATCGTGTATGTTCCAGGAAGGCAGCGCTGGAAGTTACCTTCCATCGTGTATGTTCCAGGAAGGCAGCGCTGGAAGTTACCTTCCATCGTGTATGTTCCAGGAAGGCAGCGCTGGAAGTTACCTTCCATCGTGTATGTTCCAGGAAGGCAGCGCTGGAAGTTACCTTCCATCGTGTATGTTCCAGGAAGGCAGCGCTGGAAGTTACCTTCCATCGTGTATGTTCCAGGAAGGCAGCGCTGGAAGTTACCTTCCATCGTGTATGTTCCAGGAAGGCAGCGCTGGAAGTTACCTTCCATCGTGTATGTTCCAGGAAGGCAGCGCTGGAAGTTACCTTCCATCGTGTATGTTCCAGGAAGGCAGCGCTGGAAGTTACCTTCCATCGTGTATGTTCCAGGAAGGCAGCGCTGGAAGTTACCTTCCATCGTGTATGTTCCAGGAAGGCAGCGCTGGAAGTTACCTTCCATCGTGTATGTTCCAGGAAGGCAGCGCTGGAAGTTACCTTCCATCGTGTATATTCCAGGAAGGCAGCGCTGGAAGCTACCTTCCATCGTGTATGTTCCAGGAAGGCAGCGCTGGAAGTTACCTTCCATCGTGTATATTCCAGGAATGCAGCGCTGGCAGTTACCTTCCATCGTGTATATTCCAGGAAGGCAGCGCTGGAAGTTACCTTCCATCGTGTATGTTCCAGGAAGGCAGCGCTGGAAGTTACCTTCCATCGTGTATATTCCAGGAAGGCAGCGCTGGAAGTTACCTTCCATCGTGTATATTCCAGGAAGGCAGCGCTGGAAGTTACCTTCCATCGTGTATATTCCAGGAAGGCAGCGCTGGAAGTTACCTTCCATCGTGTATATTCCAGGAAGGCAGCGCTGGAAGTTACCTTCCATCGTGTATATTCCAGGAAGGCAGCGCTGGAAGTTACCTTCCATCGTGTATATTCCAGGAAGGCAGCGCTGGAAGTTACCTTCCATCGTGTATATTCCAGGAAGGCAGCGCTGGAAGTTACCTTCCATCGTGTATATTCCAGGAAGGCAGCGCTGGAAGTTACCTTCCATCGTGTATATTCCAGGAAGGCAGCGCTGGAAGTTACCTTCCATCGTGTATATTCCAGGAAGGCAGCGCTGGAAGTTACCTTCCATCGTGTATATTCCAGGAAGGCAGCGCTGGAAGTTACCTTCCATCGTGTATATTCCAGGAAGGCAGCGCTGGAAGTTACCTTCCATCGTGTATATTCCAGGAAGGCAGCGCTGGAAGTTACCTTCCATCGTGTATATTCCAGGAAGGCAGCGCTGGAAGTTACCTTCCATCGTGTATATTCCAGGAAGGCAGCGCTGGAAGTTACCTTCCATCGTGTATATTCCAGGAAGGCAGCGCTGGAAGTTACCTTCCATCGTGTATATTCCAGGAAGGCAGCGCTGGAAGTTACCTTCCATCGTGTATATTCCAGGAAGGCAGCGCTGGAAGTTACCTTCCATCGTGTATATTCCAGGAAGGCAGCGCTGGAAGTTACCTTCCATCGTGTATATTCCAGGAAGGCAGCGCTGGAAGTTACCTTCCATCGTGTATATTCCAGGAAGGCAGCGCTGGAAGTTACCTTCCATCGTGTATATTCCAGGAAGGCAGCGCTGGAAGTTACCTTCCATCGTGTATATTCCAGGAAGGCAGCGCTGGAAGTTACCTTCCATCGTGTATATTCCAGGAAGGCAGCGCTGGAAGTTACCTTCCATCGTGTATATTCCAGGAAGGCAGCGCTGGAAGTTACCTTCCATCGTGTATATTCCAGGAAGGCAGCGCTGGAAGTTACCTTCCATCGTGTATATTCCAGGAAGGCAGCGCTGGAAGTTACCTTCCATCGTGTATATTCCAGGAAGGCAGCGCTCCAGGAAAGTTACCTTCCATCGTGTATCTTCCAGGAAGGCAGCGCTGGAAGTTACCTTCCATCGTGTATATTCCAGGAAGGCAGCGCTAGAAGTTACCTTCCATCGTGTATGTTCCACAAAGGCAGCGCTGGAAGTTACCTTCCATCATGTATATTCCAGGAAGGCAGCGCTGGAAGTTACCTTCCATCGTGTATATTCCAGGAAGGCAGCGCTGGAAGTTACCTTCCATCGTGTATATTCCAGGAAGGCAGCGCTGGAAATTACCTTCCATCGTGTATATTCCAGGAAGGCAGCGCTGGAAGTTACCTTCCATCGTGTATATTCCAGGAAGGCAGCGCTAGAAGTTACCTTCCATCGTGTATGTTCCACAAAGGCAGCGCTGGAAGTTACCCTCCATCATGTATATTCCAGGAAGGCAGCGCTGGAAGTTACCTTCCATCGTGTATATTTCAGGAAAGCAGCGCTGGAAGTTACCTTCCATCGTGTATATTCCAGGAAGGCAGCGCTGGAAGTTACCTTCCATCGTGTATATTCCAGGAAGGCAGCGCTGGAAGTTACCTTCCATCGTGTATATTCCAGGAAGGCAGCGCTGGAAGTTACCTTCCATCGTGTATATTCCAATAAGGCAGCGCTGGAAGTTACCTTCCATCGTGTATATTCCAGGAAGGCAGCGCTGGAAGTTACCTTCCATCGTGTATATTCCAGGAAGGCAGCGCTGGAAGTTACCTTCCATCGTGTATATTCCAGGAAGGCAGCGCTGGAAGCCTCTTGTCCTTCTAAAGACGCACAACCAACACTTCTTCTCTGCTACAAAAAAAGATAAATAGACACTGTCTTTTCTCCTCGTCTTCTTCTTCTTCTTCTTCTTCTTCTTCTTCTTCTTCTTCTTCTTCTTATTATTATTATTATTATTATTATTATTATTATTATTATTATTATTATTATTATTATCCTTTCTTTTTTCCACTTGTTGACCAGCATAACAATGAGAGGAACCTCGTCCCAGTTCAGATCTGACGACTACCTTTATATACGGTTATCCTAGCTTATCCTTGCCTATCCTTGCTTATCCTTGCCTATCCTTGCTTATCCTTGCCTATCCTTGCTTATCCTTGCCTATCCTTGCTTATCCTTGCCTATCCTTGCTTATCCTTGCCTATCCTTGCTTATCCTTGCCTATCCTTGCTTATCCTTGCCTATCCTTGCTTATCCTTGCCTATCCTTGCTTATCCTTGCCTATCCTTGCTTATCCTTTCCTATACTTGTTTATCTTTGCTTATCCTTGCCTATCCTTGCTTATCCTTTCCTATCCTTGCCTATCCTTGCTTATCCTTGCCTATATGTACTTGTTTATCTTTGCTTATCCTTGCCTATCCTTGCTTATCCTGCAAATGTGCATCAATCGCAATGAAATAACTACCCGAAGCTCATTCTGAGTAAGATCCATCAGGGTTTGAGGGTTTGAAGACGATCGAATGAGGCATTCCCAAGTTATTAACGACGACCTTATATTATAGCAATCATCATTGATAACACCCACAGTAATACAATAACACCCACAGTAATACAATAACACCCACAGTAATACAATAACACCCACAGTAATACAATAACACCCACAGTAATACAGTAACATCCACAGTAATACAATAACACCCACAGTAATACAATAACACCCACAGTAATACAGTAACACCCACAGTAATACAGTAACACCCACAGTAATACAGTAACACCCACAGTAATACACTAACACCCACATACAGTAACACCCACAGTAATACAATAACACCCACAGTAATACAATAACACCCACAGTAATAATACAGTAATACAGTAACACCCACAGTAATACAATAACACCCACAGTAATACAGTAATACATAACACCCACAGTAATAACACCCACAGTATACAATAACACCCACAGTAATACAATAACACCCACAGTAATACAATAACACCCACAGTAATACAGTAATACAATAACACCCACAGTAATACAATAACACCCACAGTAATACACTAACACCCACAGTAATACAATAACACCCACAGTAATACAATAACACCCACAGTAATACAATAACACCCACAGTAATACAGTAACACCCACAGTAATACAATAACACCCACAGTAATACAGTAACACCCACAGTAATACAATAACACCCACAGTAATACAATAACACCCACAGTAATACAATAACACCCACAGTAATACAGTAACACCCACAGTAATACAATAACACCCACAGTAATACAATAACACCCACAGTAATACAATAACACCCACAGTAATACAATAACACCCACAGTAATACAATAACACCCACAGTAATACAATAACACCCACAGTAATACAATAACACCCACAGTAATACAGTAACACCCACAGTAATACGATAACACCCACAGTAATACAATAACACCCACAGTAATACAATAACACCCACAGTAATACAATAACACCCACAGTAATACAGTAACACCCACAGTAATACAATAACACCCACAGTAATACAGTAACACGCACAGTAATACAATAACCCACAGTAATACAATAACACCCACAGTAATACAGTAACACCCACATAACACCCACAGTAATACAATAACACCCACAATAACACCCACAGTAATACAATAACACCCACAGTAATACAATAACACCCACAGTAATACAATAACACCCACAGTAATACAATAACACCCACAGTAATACAATAACACCCACAGTAATACAATAACACCCACAGTAATACAATAACACCCACAGTAATACAATAACACCCACAGTAATACAATAACACCCACAGTAATACAATAACACCCACAGTAATACAATAACACCCACAGTAATACAGTAACACCCACAGTAATACAATAACACCCACAGTAATACAGTAACACAGTAATACAATAACACCCACAGTAATACAGTAACACCCACAGTAATACAATACACATAACACCCACAGTAATACAATAACACCCACAGTAATACAATAACACCCACAGTAATACAATAACACCCACAGTAATAACACCCACAATAACACCCACAGTAATAATAACACCCACAGTAATACAATAACACCCACAGTAATAATACAGTAACACCCACAGTAATACGATAACACCCACAGTAATACAATAACACCCACAGTAATACAATAACACCCACAGTAATACAATAACACCCACAGTAATACAATAACACCCACAGTAATACAATAACACCCACAGTAATACAGTAACACCCACAGTAATACAATAACACCCACAGTAATACAATAACACCCACAGTAATACAATAACACCCACAGTAATAATAACACCCACAGTAATACAATAACACCCACAGTAATACAATAACACCCACAGTAATACAGTAATACAATAACACCCACAGTAATACAATAACACCCACAGTAATACAATAACACCCACAGTAATACAGTAACACCCACAGTAATACAATAACACCCACAGTAATACAATAACACCCACAGTAATACAATAACACCCACAGTAATACAATAACACCCACAGTAATACAATAACACCCACAGTAATACAATAACACCCACAGTAATACAATAACACCCACAGTAATACAGTAATACAATAACACCCACAGTAATACAGTAATACAATAACACACACAGTAATACAATAACACCCACAGTAATACAATAACACCCACAGTAATACAATAACACCCACAGTAATACAATAACACCCACAGTAATACAATAACACCCACAGTAATACAATAACACCCACAGTAATAATACAGTAACACGCACAGTAATACAATAACACCCACAGTAATACAATAACACCCACAGTAATACAATAACACCCACAGTAATACAATAACACCCACAGTAATAACACCCACAGTAATACAATAACACCCACAGCAATACAATAACACCCACAGTAATACAATAACACCCACAGTAATACAATAACACCCACAGTAATACAATAACACCCACAGTAATACAGTAACACCCACAGTAATACAATAACACCCACAGTAATACAATAACACCCAGAGTAATACAGTAACACCCACAGTAATACAATAACACCCACAGTAATACAATAACACCCACAGTACAATAACACCCACAGTAATACAATAACACCCACAGTAATACAATAACCACAGTAATACAGTAACACCCACAGTAATACAATAACACCCACAATAATACAATAACACCCACAGTAATACAATAACACCCACAATACCACCCACAGTAATACAATAACACCCACAGTAATACAATAACACCCACAGTAATACAGTAACACCCACAGTAATACGATAACACCCACAGTAATACAATAACACCCACAGTAATACAATAACACCCACAGTAATACAATAACACCCACAGTAATACAATAACACCCACAGTAATACAATAACACCCACAGTAATACAATAACACCCACAGTAATACAATAACACCCACAGTAATACAATAACACCCACAGTACAATAACACCCACAGTAACACCCACAGTAATACAATAACACCCACAGTAATACAATAACACCCACAGTAATACAATAACACCCACAGTAATACAATAACACCCACAGTAATACAATAACACCCACAGTAACACCCACAGTAATACGATAACACCCACATTAACACTATAACACCCACAGTAATACAATAACACCCACAGTAATACAATAACACCCACAGTAATACAATAACACCCACAGTAATACAATAACACCCACAGTAATACAATAACACCCACAGTAATACAATAACACCCACAGTAATACAATAACACCCACAGTAATACAGTAACACCCACAGTAATACAATAACACCCACAGTAATACAATAACACCCACAGTAATACAATAACACCCACAGTAATACAATAACACCCACAGTAATACAATAACACCCACAGTAATACAATAACACCCACAGTAATACAATAACACCCACAGTAATACAATAACACCCACAGTAATACAATAACACCCACAGTAATACAATAACACCCACAGTAATACAATAACACCCACAGTAATACAATAACACCCACAGTAATACAATAACACCCACAGTAATACAATAACACCCACAGTAATACAATAACACCCACAGTAATACAATAACACCCACAGTAATACAATAACACCCACAGTAATACAATAACACCCACAGTAATACAATAACACCCACAGTAATACAGTAACACCCACAGTAATACGATAACACCCACAGTAACACGATAACACCCACAGTAATACAATAACACCCACAGTAATACAATAACACCCACAGTAATACAATAACACCCACAGTAATACAATAACACCCACAGTAATACAATAACACCCACAGTAATACAATAACACCCACAGTACAATAACACCCACAGTAATACAATAACACCCACAGTAATACAATAACACCCACAGTAATACAATAACACCCACAGTAATACAATAACACCCACAGTAACCCACAATAACACCCACAGTAATACAATAACACCCACAGTAATACAATAACACCCACAGTAATACAATAACACCCACAGTAATACAATAACACCCACAGTAATACAATAACACCCACAGTAATACAATAACACCCACAGTAATACAATAACACCCACAGTAATACAGTAACACCCACAGTAATACAATAACACCCACAGTAATACAACAACACCCACAGTAATACAATAACACCCACAGTAATACAATAACACCCACAGTAATACAATAACACCCACAGTAATACAATAACACCCACAGTAATACAATAACACCCACAGTAATACAATAACACCCACAGTAATACAATAACACCCACAGTAATACAATAACACCCACAGTAATACAATAACACCCACAGTAATAATACAGTAATAACACCCACAGTAATACAATAACACCCACAGTAATACAATAACACCCACAGTAATACAATAACACCCACAGTAATACAATAACACCCACAGTAATACAATAACACCCACAGCAATACAATAACACCCACAGTAATACAATAACACCCACAGTAATACAGTAACACCCACAGTAATACAATAACACCCACATTAATACAGTAACACCCACATTAATACAATAACACCCACATTAATACAGTAACCCACATTAATACAGTAACACCCACATTAATACAATAACACCCACATTAATACAATAACACCCACATTAATACAGTAGCACCCACATTAATACAGTAACACCCACATTAATACGATAACACCCACATTAATACAGTAACACCCACATTAATACGATAACACCCACATTAATACAGTAACACCCACATTAATACAATAACACCCACATTAACACAATAACACCCACATTAATACAGTAGCACCCACATTAATACAGTAACACCAACATTAATACAGTAACATCCACATTAATACAATAACACCCACATTAATACAATAACACCCACATTAATACAGTAACACCCACATTAATACGATAACATCCACATTAATACAGTAACACCCACATTAATACGATAACACCCACATTAATACAATGACACCCACATTAATACAATAGCACCCACATTAATACAGTAACACCCACATTAATACAATAACACCCACCTTAATACAGTAACACCCATATTAATGCAATTACACCCACATTAATACAACACTCACATTACTACAACACCTCCCACATTAATGCAATAACTCCCACATTAATACAATACCTCCCACATTAATAAATTACCTCCCACATAAATGCAATAACTTCCACATTAATACAATACCTCCCACATTACTACAACACCTCCCACATTGCTACAACACCTCCCACATTAATGCAATAACTCCTACATTATTACAATACCTCCCACATTAATATATTACCTCCCACATTAATACAATATCTCCCACATTAATACAACACCTCCCGCATTAATACAATACCTCCCACATTAATAAATTACCTCCCACATTAACACAATGCCTCCCACATTACAGTACCTCCCCCGTTAACAAATTACCTCCCACATTAATACAATACCTCCCACATTAATAAATTACCTCCCACATTAATACAATACCTCCCACATTAATAAATTACCTCCCACATTAATACAATACCTCCCACATTAATAAGCTACCTCCCACATTAATACAATACCTCCCAAATTAATACAATACCTCCCACATTAATACAATATCTCCCACATTAATACAATATATCCCACATTAATACAATACCTCCCACATTAATACAATGCCTCCCAAATTAATACAATACCTCTCACATTAATACAATATCTCTGATATTAATACAATACCTCCCACATTAATGCAATACTTCCCAAATTAATACAATACTTCCCACATTAATACAATACCTCCCACATTAATACAATACCTCCAACATTAATACAATACCTCCCACAATACAATACCTCTCACATTAATGCAACATCTTCCACATTAATACAATACCTCCCACATTAATACAATACCTCCCACATTAATAAATTACTTTCCACATTAATACAATACATTAATACAATATCTCCCACATTAATACAATACATTAATACAATATCTCCCACATTAATACAATACCTCCACATTAATACAATACTTACCACAATAATACAATACCTCCCACATTAATACAATACCTTCCATATTAATACAATTCTTCCCACATTAATAAATTACCTCCCACATTAATACAATACCTCCCACATTAGTACAATACCTCCCACATTAATACAATACCTTCCATATTAATGCAATTCCTCCCACATTAATAAATTACCTCCCACATTAATACAATACCTCCCACATTAATACAATACCTCCCACATTAATACAATACCTTCCATATTAATACAATTCTTCCCACATTAATAAATTACCTCCCACATTAATACAATACCTCCCACATTAGTACAATACCTCCCACATTAATACAATACCTTCCATATTAATGCAATTCCTCCCACATTAATAAATTACCTCCCACATTAATACAATACCTCCCACATTAATACAATACCTCCCACATTAATACAATACCTCCCACATTAATACAATACCTCCCACATTCATACAATACCTCCCACATTAATACAATACCTCCCACATTAATACAATACCTCCCACATTAATACAATACCTCCCACATTACTACAATATCACCCACAATGCTACAATAACTCCCACAATACTTCCAAAATTCGTTGATTGCAGGTGATCACCTTGTTGCACAAGCAGTTTGCAATAATGAACTCAACTTGTGGTTGCAGCTTGCAACTGCTACTGTTGCTGAGGTTTGCAGACCTTAGCGCGGCACAGAATGCGCTTAACCCGTCCGGTTATCCTCCACAATTCGATTAATTCTGGTGAGAAGGGATTAGCGTTGAGAAGTGGATTACAAGAAGGGATTACCGTCTGCAACTGGATTACAAGTCTACAAGTGGATTATAAGTGGATTATAAGGAGGATTACAAGGAAGGATTGCTTCTACAAGTGAATTGCAAAGGATTACCGTCTACAACTGGATTACAAGGAAGGATTGCCGTCTTCAGCTGAATTACAAGGAGGGATTACCGTCTACAACTGGATTAGTATTGGTAAGGAGGGATTACTCTGCCGGATTTATCGTTTCTTCTCGTGGTTGACTGATATATTGGTTTGTGAGGGTAGAGCGAGGCGTAATGTTACATGAGTGGACCGGGACTCGAACCGTGGACCAAGAAGGCAGTGGGTCCAGCGCTGTGCCACTGAGCTGACAGGAATGAAACCCGGTGTGATCTGCTGATGTAACCCATCCACTTCAAGTTAGACTTGTTGTGCGTTCAGAGATGCTCTTCTGCATAGCACTGTTGCAACACATGGTTATTTGAGTTACTGTTGCCTTTGTATATATATATATATATATGTATATATATATATATATATATATATATATATATATATATATATATATATATATATATATATATATATATATATATATTGACAGTGAATTGGATCAGCAGAGCAATGGTATGGGATGAGCACCATAGTGTCATTTACAGAAAATTCTGACTACCATTTCCTCCCTAAATTGGGCAGTTAAGTGGCATTTTAGTGCCATAATTGCACTGTGAGTGTCCCTCGCCATGATTACCATTATATATTCACAGGCAATTAGTCTGACCCCAACCAGACGATATACTGCCATGACCCACCATGGAATATTGTCAGATTTATTATGATGGTGGTGTTCGATTTTGTCCACACTTATTATGTCTGGTAGTGTTCGATTTTGTCCATACAATTCATTTTATAAAAATTGGAACAATTGTCCAGGGGGAGGAGGGACATTTTGTCCACCATGGTGAGTGTAAATGACCATATCAATAGTCAAGCCTTGAAAACTATCAATTTTTAATATGAATGCAAATGAAGGTGGTGAGGTGTCTGGCCTGGTCTCTGATGGTATTATGAACCCTAGGGGGTTCATCAGGGGTTCATCAGGGGTTCATCAGGGGTTCATCAGGGGTTCATCAGGGGTTCATCAGGGGTTCATCAGGGGTTCATCAGTGGTTCATCAGGAGTTCATTCAGGGGTTCATCCAGGGGTTCATCAGGGGTTCATAAGGGGTTCATCAGGGGTTCATCAGGGGTTCATCAGGGGTTCATTCAGGGGTTCATCCAGGGGTTCATCAGGGGTTCATCAGGGGTTCATCAGGGGTTCATCAGGGGTTCATCAGGGGTTCATTCAGGGGTTCATCAGGGGTTCATCAGGGGTTCATCAGGGGTTCATTCATGGGTTCATTCAGGGGTTCATTCAGGGGTTCATCAGGGGTTCATAAGGGGTTCATCCAGGGGTTCATCAGGGGTTCATCAGGGGTTCATCAGGGGTTCATCAGGAATTCATCCAGGGGTTCATCAGGGGTTCATCAGGGGTTCATCAGGAATTCATCCAGGGGTTCATCAGGGGTTCATCAGGGGTTCATAAGGGGTTCATCCAGGGGTTCATCAGGGGTTCATCAGGGGTTCATCAGGGGTTCATCAGGGGTTCATCCAGGGGTTCATCCGGGGTTCATCAGGGGTTCATAAGGGGTTCATCCAGGGGTTCATCAGGGGTTCATCAGGGGTTCATCAGGGGTTCACCCAGGGGTTCATCAGTGGTTCATCAGGGGTTTATCAGGGGTTCATCAGGGGTTCATCCAGGGATTCATCAGGGGTTCATCCAGGGGTTCATCAGGGGTTCATCAGGGGTTCATCAGGGGTTCATCAGGGGTTCATCCAGGGGTTCATCAGGGGTTCATCAGGGGTTCATCAGGGGTTTATCAGGGGTTCATCAGGGGTTCATCAGGGGTTCATCCAGGGATTCATCAGGGGTTCATCAGGGGTTCATCCAGGGGTTCATCAGGGGTTCATCAGGAGTTCATCCAGGGGTTCATCAGGGGTTCATCCAGGGGTTCATCAGGGGTTCATCAGGGGTTCATCCGGGGGTTCATCCGGGCGTTCATCAGGGGTTCATCAGGGGTTCATCCAGGGGTTCATCCAGGGGTTCATCCAGGGGTTCATCCAGGAGTTCATCAGGGGTTCATCCACCATCACTCCACCTCACTCACTACCTTACCACCACCACCATATTACCTACCACCTACCTATTCACTTACCACCACCAATACCTACTACCACTATCACCACCACCACCCCATTACCACCTACCATCCATTACCACCTACACCATTACCACCACTACCTCCACCACCTTACCACCCACCACTCCACCACTACCTACCTACCACCACACCACCACCACCACCACCACTACCACTTACCACCTACATACACCACATCCACATCATACCACTACCACCACCACCACCACCACCACCACGACCACCACCATACCACCACCACCACCACCACCACCTACCTACACTACCACCACCACCACCACCACCTACCACTCCACTACCACCACACCACCACCTACCACACCTACCACCACCTACCTACCACCACCACCTATTACTACTCCACTACCATACCACTTCCACTACCACTACCACATCCACCACATACCACCATTCATCCACTACTACCACCATACCACTAATTACTACCACTCAACTGCACACTACCACACAACACCACATCACCACCTTCACCGCTCACCACCACACACACCTCACCACACTGGACACCACTACCACCACGTCACACACACACCACCACCACTCACCACCACACTGGAGGGCACTCACTACACACCACACTCACCACACACCACCACACTCCACACACCATCACCCACACACCACTCTCACCACCACCACATACACACCACACCTACCACCACACCACCATCCACCACTCACACCACTCCACACCTACCACCACCACTGGACACCTGGCTGCCACCACACCACCACACACCTGGACCACTACCACACACCACCACCACCACACCAGACCACTCCACCACCACCACACTGCCACACCACACCACACACTCACCACCACCACCACCACCACACCAGGGCCACTGCACACACTCCACCAGGACCACTCACACCACCAGCCATCACACCACTACACACACTAGAGACAGCTACACACACTAGAGGGCAGCTGCTGCACACACTAGAGGACAGCTGCTACACACACTAGAGGACAGCTGCTACACACACTAGAGGGCAGCTGCTACACACACTAGAGGACAGCTGCTACACACACTAGAGGACAGCTGCTGCACACACTAGAGGGCAGCTGCTGCACACACTAGAGGGCAGCTGCTGCACACACTAGAGGACAGCTGCTACACACACTAGAGGGCAGCTGCTGCACACACTAGAGGGCAGCTGCTGCACACACTAGAGGACAGCTGCTGCACACACTAGAGGACAGCTGCTGCACACACTAGAGGACAGCTGCTACACACACTAGAGGACAGCTGCTGCACACACTAGAGGGCAGCTGCTGCACACACTAGAGGACAGCTGCTACACACACTAGAGGGCAGCTGCTGCACACACTAGAGGACAGCTGCTGCACACACTAGAGGACAGCTGCTACACACACTAGAGGACAGCTGCTACACACACTAGAGGGCAGCTGCTGCA
>NC_091369.1:2545799-2558299 GCF_038502225.1 Cherax quadricarinatus
ACTGGTAGTCATTAGGACTTGTGGTCCTTGGGACTGGTGGTCCTTAGGACTTGTGATCCTTGGGACTGGTGGTCCTTGGGACTGGTGGTCCTTGGGACTGGTGGTCCTTGGGACTGGTGGTCCTTAGGACTGGTGATCCTTAGGACTGGTGGTCCTTAAGACTGGTGGTCCTTAGGACTGGTGATCGTTGGGACTGGTGGTCCTTGGGACTGGTGGTCCTTAGGACTGGTGGTCCTTAGGACTGGTGGTCCTTAGGACTGGTGGTCCTTAGGACTGGTGGTCCTTAGGACTGGTGATCCTTGGGACTGGTGGTCCTTGGGACTGGTGGTCCTTGGGACTGGTGGTCCTTGGGGCTTGTGATCCTTGGGACTGGTGGTCCTTGGGACTGGTGGTCCTTGGGACTTGTGGTCCTTGGGACTGGTGGTCCTTATGACGTGGTCCTTAGGACTGGTGGTCCTTAGGACTGGTGGTCCTTGGGACTGGTGGTCCTTGGGACTGGTGGTCCTTGGGACTGGTGGTCCTTGCGACTGGTGGTCCTTGGGACTGGTGATCCTTGGGACTGGTGATCCTTGGGACTGGTGGTCCTTGGGACTGGTGATCCTTGGGACTGGTGATCCTTGGGACTGGTGATCCTTGGGACTGGTGGTCCTTGGGACTGGTGGTCCTTGGGACTGGTGATCCTTGGGACTGGTGATCCTTGGGACTGGTGATCCTTGGGACTGGTGATCCTTGGGACTGGTGATCCTTGGGACTGGTGGTCCTTGGGACTGGTGGTCCTTGGGACTGGTGATCCTTGGGACTGGTGATCCTTGGGACTGGTGGTCCTTGGGACTGGTGGTCCTTGGGACTGGTGATCCTTGGGACTGGTGATCCTTGGGACTGGTGATCCTTGGGACTGGTGGTCCTTGGGACTGGTGGTCCTTGGGACTGGTGATCCTTGGGACTGGTGATCCTTGGGACTGGTGGTCCTTGGGACTGGTGGTCCTTGGGACTGGTGATCCTTGGGACTGGTGGTCCTTGGGACTGGTGATCCTTGGGACTGGTGGTCCTTGGGACTGGTGATCCTTGGGACTGGTGATCCTTGGGACTGGTGATCCTTGGGACTGGTGATCCTTGGGACTGGTGGTCCTTGGGACTGGTGGTCCTTGGGACTGGTGATCCTTGGGACTGGTGATCCTTGGGACTGGTGATCCTTGGGACTGGTGATCCTTGGGACTGGTGGTCCTTGGGACTGGTGGTCCTTGGGACTGGTGGTCCTTGGGACTGGTGATCCTTGGGACTGGTGATCCTTGGGACTGGTGGTCCTTAGGACTGGTGGTCCTTGGGACTGGTGGTCCTTAGGACTGCTGCTTCCTTCACTGTTTACTCTCTCTCTCTCTCTCTCTCTCTCTCTCTCTCTCTCTCTCTCTCTCTCTCTCTCTCTCTCTCTCTCTCTCTCTCTCTCTCTCTCTCTCTCTCTCTCTCTCGACGTGGATTTAGACATAGTGAGATAATTAGTCAGTGTCGGGTCTAACCACCTCATTGGTCTACCAGCGCTCGTTAGACAGAGTTGGAGAGAGAGGGAGAGAAGAATTGAAGGAGAAAAGAGAGGAAGATAGGGTGGAACAGAGAGAGATAGGAGATGAAAATGTGTGTGTACTCACCTAATTGTGGCTGCAGGGGTCGATTCTTAGCTCCTGGACCCGCCTCTTCGCTAGTCGCTACTAGGTCCACTCTCTCCCTGCACCATGAGCTTCATCATACCTCTTCCTAAAGCTATGTATGGATCCTGCCTCCACTACGTCACTCTCCAGACTATTCCACTTCCTGACAACTCTGTGACTGAAAAAATACTTCATAACAACCCTGTGATTCAACTGAGTTTTCAACTTCCATTTGTGACTCCTTATTGCTGTGTCCAATCTCTGGAACATCCTGTCTCTGTCCACCCTGTCAGTTCCTCTCAGTATTTTATATGTAGTTATAATGTCTCTCCTATCCCTCCTGTCCTCCAGTGTTGTCAGGTAGATTTCCCTTAACCTCTCCTCGTAGGATATACCCCTTAGCTCCGGGACTAATCTTGATGTAAACCTTTCCACTTTCTCTAATTTCTTGACGTGCTTGACCAGGTGTGGGTTCCATGTTGGTGCTGCATACTCCAGTATAGGTCTGACGTACAGTGAATAGTGTCCTGAACGATTCCTTACTGAGGTGTCGAAATATTATTCTTAGGTTTACCAGGCGCCCATATACTGCAGAAGTTATTTGGTTGATGTGCGCCTCAGGAGATGTGCTCTGTATGATGCTCTCCCCAAGATGCTTTTCCTTGAGTGAATTTTGCAGTCTTTGGCCACCTAGTCTGTGCTCTGTCTACGGTCTTCTTTGCCCTTCCAAAATCTTCATGATTTTGCACTTGGTGGGGTTAAACTCCAGGAGCCAGTTCCTGGACCAGGCTTGCAGCCTGTCCAGATTCCTTTGTAATCCTACTTGATCCTCACTCGATTAAATTCTTCGCATTAACTTTACATCGTCTTCAACCAGAGACACCTCGGACTCTATATCTTGTCATGCCTATAGAACCGGTCCTAGGACTGACCCTTGTGGAACCCCGCTCGTCACATGCACCCATATCCACACCTTTTCACGGACCATCACTCGTTGTTACCTTCCTGTCAGGTATGACCTGCACCATTGTAGTGTGTGTGTGCTCACCTATATGTGGTTGAAGGGGTCGATTCACAGCTCCTGGCCTTACCTCTGAGTGTGTGTGAATATATGAAGATTTGTCTCCCCCCCTCCTCCTCCTCCTCCTCCTCCTCCTCCTCCTCCTCCTCCTCCTCTTCCTCTTCCTCCTCCTCCTCCTCCTCCTCCTCCTCTTCCTCTTCCTCCTCCTTCTCTCTTGCTTCACTGGTCATCAATGGGGGTCCAGGAAATATATCGAAGATAGAATTATTCGCCATGAACATCGTAATTTTTCAAAACCCTGAGTACAGTGCCAGTCCTGCTTTAGCAGTGCCAATTATCACTGCCACTCCTGCTTTAGCAGTGCCAATTATCACTGCCACTCCTGCTTTAGCAGTGCCAATTGTCACTGCCAGTTCTCCCTAGCAGTGCCAATTATCACTGTCAGTCCTGCCTTAGCAGTGCCAATTATCACTGCCAGTCCTGCCTTAGCAGTGCCAATTATCACTGCCAGTCCTGTCTTAGCAGTGCCAGTTATCACTGCCAGTCCTGCCTTAGCAGTGCCAATTATCACTGCCAGCCCTGCCTTAGCAGTGCCAATTATCACTGCCAGTCCTTCCTTAGAAGTGCCAGTTATCACTGTCAGTCCTGCCTTAGCAGTGCCAATTATCACTGCCAGCCCTGCCTTAGTAGTGCCAGTTATCACTGCCAGTCCTGCCTTAGCAGTGTCAGTTATCACTGCCAGTCCTGCCTTAGTGCCAATTATCACTGCCAGTCCTGCCTTAGCAGTGCCAATTATCACTGCCAGTCCTGCCTTAGCAGTGCCAATTATCACTGCCAGTCCTGTCTTAACAGTGCCAGTTATCACTGCCAGTCCTGCCTTAGCAGTGCCAATTATCACTGCCAGTCCTGCCTTAGCAGTGCCAATTATCACTGCCAGTCCTGCCTTAACAGTGCCAGTTATCACTGCCAGTCCTGTCTTAGCAGTGCCAGTTATCACTGCCAGTCCTGCCTTAGCAGTGCCAATTATCACTGCCAGTCCTGCCTTAGCAGTGCCAATTATCACTTCCAGTCCTGCCTTAGCACTGCCAATTATCACTGCCAGTCCTACCCAGCAGTGCCAATTGTCACTGCCAGTCCTGCCTAGCAGTGCCAATTATCACTGCCAGTCCTGCCTAGCAGTGCCAGTTGTTACTGCCAGTCCTGTCTTAGCAATGCCAATTGTCACTGCAAGTAATACCTAGCAGTGCGAATTATCACTGCCAGTCCTGTCTTAGCAGTGCCAATTGTCACTGCCAGTCCTACCTAGAAGTGCCAATTATCACTGCCAGTCCTGCCTAGCAGTGCCAATTATCACTGCCAGTCCTGCCTTAGCAGTGCCAATTATCACTGCCTGTTGCAACCCCTGAATGGGTTACAATGTATATTATGTATATATATTACATGTATATTACCTTTTCATATAATTTTATATTGCTTATATTTGCGATAATAGCTAAATCGTGAATATATTGCTTTATATTATTATTTGACTTAGCTAAATTTTGTTAGGTAGGATGTAACATATTATGTGCTCAGTTCAAGTCTTGATTGTCTAACTACTGTAATTATCGCTTGTGGCTCGTTACTCTGCCGGCTTCTCGTTGTTGCTGGGCAGCGACCATCCACGGAGCTATCACGTGATAGAGGGGGGATGTCCTCACCTCGCCTGAAGTATTCAGTCTGGTCTAGACTCGCTTGGTTGTTGGACGTATTCCAGACAAGAAGTGCCTAAATCTCCCTTATTGGCTCTTGTTGGAAGATCGTCTCTTGTCTCATTATTATTGTTAGTTCTGGAGACTCTGTTCACAGAACATTGTATAGACTTAGTGATTTTCGACGTTGTACTGAGGTGGTGTGTCTCATAGACACTCTGAGTAACTCAGGTCCTGAGCTGTAGCTTCTGACCTAACTTGTACTGGAATCTGTGTATTATCACAGTCGGGGATTTTCTTATGCTGAACTTAGATTCAGTAGTAAGGGAGTTTTGTGACTTTTGTGGAGGACCTGCAGATGGTCCCTACTTAGTGTCGTTATATTATCTCCTTGTTCCTGATTGTGTCACAGTTGCTTGTTATATTGCTATTGGGCTTAGCATTCTTTTTATTGTTCACACAGACTGTTCTGACTGCCAGTTGGTCAAGAAGTTAGTTTATTTGAGGACTTTGTCAGTCACTGTTTAAGTCTAGTCGAGTCGTGAGACATAGCGAACTACTTAGAGCACTTACACACATACACACAAATTTACTTGTACATATTTGTAACATCTTATTAAATGTTAATGTACCAGACGGTACTTAAGAATTATAAATGTGATATGTGCTTTCAGCACAATAATACTGTACACGAGAGAAGTGATTAATATTATTTTGATTACTGTGATTAATTTAATTTAATTTAATTTGATAATATACCTCTAGACTTAATAAATTTATTAAATTTTAATTTCTCTAGTTAGTAGCCTACCAGTTGTAATCCTGAAGCACTATTGAATCATACTGAATTCTAATGGATAATTGGACAAGGATACTGACTACTTGTTACGAAAACCCAGTAACAGGCTGGATGCTAGAAGGGCAGTCCTTTCTAGTATTACCTGGAGATCTCTAAGCTTTTAGAATCGCGTTTTTTGTATTATTATTATTATTATAATCAAGGGGGAAGCGCTGTATACACTGCCAGGCTTAATTCCTGATCCAATTCCCTTAGCATAAAGTGCCAGTTATCACTGCCAGTCCTGCCTTAGCAGTGCCAGTTATCACTGCCAGTCCTGCCTTAGCAGTGCCAGTTATCACTGCCAGTCCTGCCTTAGCAGTGCCAGTTATCACTGCCAGTCCTGCCTTAGCAGTGCCAGTTATCACTGCCAGTCCTGCCTTAGCAGTGCCAGTTATCACTGCCAGTCCTGCCTAGCAGTGCCAATTATCGCTGCCAGTCCTGCCTAGCAGTGCCAGTTATCACTGCCAGTCCTGCCTAGCAGTGCCAGTTATCACTGCCAGTCCTGCCTTAGCAGTGCCAGTTATCACTGCCAGTCCTGCCTTAGCAGTGCCAGTTATCACTGCCAGTCCTGCCTTAGCAGTGCCAATTATCACTGCCAGAACCAATCATTATTATTATTTTTGCTAATGCATTTATTATTATTATTATTATTGTGATTATTATGATTGTAATCACGTCATATAAGTATTCTTTTTCTTTTCTTTGTTTTTTAATTTAATTGTCTCCGTTTTCTTATGTTGTCTCTTGTGTGTATATATATATATATATATATATATATATATATATATATATATATATATATATATATATATATATATATATATATATATATATATATATATATATAAACCTTGTCTAGGTGTTGTGGGAGTCAGGTAAGATACGGTCGACCTTGGCTGGTATTGTTTACATAAGCTTGTCATGAATTGTGATGAAGTTGAGAGATTCCTGGGTGAGTCTGCTCCTTCTCTCAAGGTGACCTGGTTGGTGACCTGGCTGGTGACCTGGCTGGTGAAGTGGCTGGTGACCTGGCTGGTGAAGTGGCTGGTGACTTGTTTGGTGAATTGGCTGGTGACCTGGCTGTTGACCTAGCTGGTGACCTGGCTGGTGAAGTGGCTGGTGACCTGGCTGGTGACCTGTCTCCTCCAGACGACAATCGTCTACACTTGCTTCTTCCTGTTCTTCTGGCCCATTGTTCTTCTCTCCTCTCTCTTCTTTCTCCCCTCCTTTTCCTGGAGGTTTTCTGGCGATATAAATTTTCTCTTTCTCCTTTGTGTGTGTGTGTGTGTGTGTGTGTGTGTGTACTCACCTACTTGAGGTTGCAGGGGTCGATCCCAAGCTCCTGGCCCCGCCTCTTCACTGATCGCTACTAGGTCACTCTCCCTGAACCGTGAGCTTTATCATACCTCTGCTTAAAGCTATGTATGGATCCTGCCTCCACTACATCGCTTCCCAAACTATTCCACTTACTGACTACTCTGTGGCTGAAGAAATACTTCCTAACATCCCTGTGATTCATCTGTGTCTTCAGCTTCCAACTGTGTCCCCTTGTTACTGTGTCCAATCTCTGGAACATCCTGTCTTTGTCCACCTTGTCAATTCCTCTCAGTATTTTGTATGTCGTTATCATGTCCCCCCTATCTCTCCTGTCCTCCATTGTCGTCAGGTTGATTTCCCTTAACCTCTCCTCGTAGGACATACCTCTTAGCTCTGGGACTAGTCTTGTTGCAAACCTTTGCAGTTTCTCTAGTTTCTTTACGTGCTTGGCTAGGTGTGGGTTCCAAACTGGTGCCGCATACTCCAATATGGGCCTAACGTGCACAGTGTACAGGGTCCTGAACGATTCCTTATTAAGATGTCGGAATGCTGTTCTGAGGTTTGCTAGGCGCCCATATGCTGCAGCATATGGTGTGTGTGTGTGTGTGTGTGTGTGTGTGTGTGTGTGTGTGTGTGTGTTTATGCATCATCGTCCAACTGTGAACAACTTACGATCAGTCCCTCAGTCATGATAGATGGTGATCAGTCCTTTAGTCATGATAGATGGTGATCAGTCCCTCAGTCATGATAGATGGTGATCAGTCCCTCAGTCATGATAGATGGTGATCAGTCCCTCAGTCATGATAGATGGTGATCAGTCCCTCAGTCATGATAGATGGTGATCAGTCCCTCAGTCATGATAGATGATGTTCAGTCTCTCATCTATATGCTAGACAGATAGAATAGAATCATCCGGAAGGAGGCGGAGAAGGACGGGAAGCGAGGACAGGATCTTGCAAGGAACAGGAAAATTAGTGTCTTAAGAGATGTCTGACTACCTGACCCACCACCAGGCCCACCTGACCCACCACCACCACAATCACCTGACCCACCACCAGGCCCACCTGACCCACCACCACCACAATCACCTGACCCACCACCAGGCCCACCTGACCCACCACCACCACAATCACCTGACCCACCACCAGGCCCACCTGACCCACCACCACCACAATCACCTGACTCACCACCACCACACCCACCTGACCCACCACCACCACACCCACCTGACCCACCACCACCACAACGACCTAACCCACCACCACCACAATCACCTGACTCACCACAACCAGGCTGATCTCATCCACCACCACCACACCCACCTGACCAACCACCACCACACACACCTGACCCACCACCACCACACCCACCAGACCCACCACCACCACACTCACCTGACCCACCACCACCACAACGACCTAACCCACCACCACCACAATCACCTGACCTACCACCACCACACCCACCTGACCCACCACCACCACACCCACCTGACCCACCACCACCACAACCACCTGACCCACCAACACCACAATCACCTGACTCACCACCACCACACCCACCTGACTCACCACAACCAGGCTGATCTCATCCACCACCACCACACCCACCTGACCAACCACCACCACACACACCTGACCCACCACCACCACACCCACCTGGCCTACCACCACCACACCCACCTGACCCACCACCACCACACCCACCTGACCCACCACCACCACACCCACCTGACCCACCACCACCACACCCACCTGACCCACCACCACCACAACCACCTGACCCACCACCAGCACAATCACCTGACCCACCACCACCACACCCACCTGACCCACCACAACCAGGCTGATCTCACCCACCACCACCACACCCACCTGACCCACCACCACCACACCCACCTGACCCACCACCACCACACCCACCTGACCCACCACCACCACACACACCTGACCCACCACCACCACACCCACCTGACCCACCACCACCACACCCACCTGACCCACCACCACCACACCCACCTGACCCACCACCACCACACCCTCCTGACCCACCACCACCACACCCACCTGACCCACCACAACCACACCCACCTGACCCACCACCAGGCCCATCTGACCCACCACCAGGCCCACCTGACACACCACCAGGCCCACCTGACTCACCACCACCACACCCACCTGACCCACCACAAACAGGCTGACCTGACCCAACACCACCACACCCACCTGACCCACCACCACCACCCCCACCTGACCCAACACCACCACACCACCTGACCCACCACCACCACACCCACCTGACCCACCACCAGGCCCACCTGACCCACCACCACCACACCCACCTGACCCACCACAACCAGGCTGAACTGACCCACCACCACACCCACCTAACCCACCACAACCAGGCTGACCTGACCCACCACAACCACACCCACCTGACCCACCACAACCAGGCTGACCTGACCCACCACCACCACACCCACCTGACCCACCACCACCACACCCACCTGACACACCACAACCAGGCTGACCTGACCCACAACCACCACACCCACCTGACTCACCACCACACCCACCTAACCCACCACAACCAGGCTGACCTGACCCACCACCACCACACCCACCTGACCCACCACAACCACACCCACCTGACACCACCACCACACCCACCTAACCCACCACAACGAGGCTGACCTGACCCACCACCACCACACCCACCTGACCCACCACCACCACACCCACCTGACCCACCACCACCACACTCACCTGACCCACCATCACACCCACCTGACCCACCACCAGGCCCACCTGACCCACCACCACCACACCCACCTGACCCACCACAACCAGGCTGAACTGACCCACCACCACACCCACCTAACCCACCACAACCAGGCTGACGTGACCCACCACAACCACACCCACCACAGCCAGTGGGTCCACAATCCAGGGCAACATGGGTTCAGGGCAGGTCGCTCCTGCCTCTCACAACTACTGGATCACTATGACATGGCCTTGGATGCACTGGAAGAAAATCAGAATGCAGATGTAATATACACAGACTTTGCAAAAGCATTTGACAAATGCGATCATGGTGTAATAGCCCATAAAATACGTGCTAAAGGAATAACTGGGAAAGTGGGGAGATGGATCTTCAACTTCCTAACAAATCGAACACAAAGAGTAGTGGTCAACAGAGTTAAATCGGAGGCTGCCATAGTGAAGAGCTCTGTTCCACAAGGCACAGTACTCGCCCCCATCTTATTCCTTATCCTCATATCAGACATAAACAGAGATATACACCACAGCACCGTATCATCCTTTGCGGATGATACTAGGATCTGCATGAGGCTGTCATCTGCTGAGGACGCGGTTAACCTCCAAGAAGATATAAACAAAGTTTTCCAGTGGGCAACGGTAAACAATATGATGTTCAATGAGGACAAATTCCAACTACTCCGTTATGGAAAACTGGAGGAGATAATAACTAGAACAGAGTATACTACTGACTCCGGCCATACAATAGAGCGGAAAAATAATGTAAGGGACCTGGGAGTAGTAATGTCTGAGGATCTCACTTTCAAGGATCACAACAGTGCCACGATCGCACGTGCAAAGAAAATGATAGGATGGATAATGAGAACTTTCAAAACGAGAGATGCCAAGCCCATGATGATCCTTTTCAAATCACTTGTTCTCTCTAGGCTGGAATACTGCTGTACATTAACATCTCCATACAAAGCAGGTGAAATCGCAGATCTAGAGAGTGTACAGAGATCCTTTACTGCACGTATAAGTTCTGTCAAGCACCTTAACTACTGGGAACGCTTGGAAGCACTTGACTTGTACTCGTTGGAACGCAGGAGGGAGAGATATATCATAATCTACACTTGGAAAATCTTGGAAGGAATGGTCCCAAATCTGCACACAGAAATCACTCCCTACGAAAGTAAAAGACTGGGCAGGCGATGCAAAATGCCGCCAATAAAAAGTAGGGGCGCCATTTGTACACTAAGAGAAAACACCATAAGTGTCCGGGGCCCAAAACTGTTCAACAGCCTCCCATCAAGCATTAGGGGAATTGCCAATAAACCCCTGGCTGCCTTCAAGAGAGAGCTGGACAGATACCTAAAGTCAGTGCCGGATCAGCCGGGCTGTGGCTCGTGCGTCGGACTGCGTGCGGCCAGCAGTAACAGCCTAGTTGATCAGGCCCTGATCCATCGGGAGGCCTGGTCGTGGACCGGACCGCGGGGGCGTTGATCCCCGGAATAACCTCCAGGTAACCTGACCCACCACAACCAGGCTGACCTGACCCACCACCACCACACCCACCTGACCCACCACCACCACACCCACCTGACCCACCACCACCACACCCACCTGACCCACCACAACCAGGCTGACCTGACCCACAACCACCACACCCACCTGACTCACCACCACCACACCCACCTAACCCACCACAACCAGGCTGACCTGACCCACCACCACCACACCCACCAGACCCACCACAACCACACCCGCCTGACACCACCACCACACCCACCTAACCCACGACAACCAGGCTGACCTGACTCACCACCACCACACCCACCTGACCCACCACCACCACACCCACCTGACCCACCACCACCACAATCACCTGACCCACCACCACCACACCCACCTGACCCACCACCACCACACCCACCTGACCCACCACAACCAGGCTGACCTGACCCACCACCACCACACCCACCTGACCCACCACAACCAGGCTGACCTGACCCACCAACACCACACCCACCTGACTCACCACCACCACACCCACCTAACCCACCACAACCAGGCTGACCTGACCCACCACCACCACACCCACCTGACCCACCACAACACCCACCTGACTCACCACCACCACACCCACCTAACCCACCACAACCAGGCTGATCTGACCCACCACCACCACACCCACCTGACCCACCACCACCACAATCACCTGACCCACCACCACCACACCCACCTGACCCAACACCACCACACCCACCTGACCCACCACAACCAGGCTGACCTGACCCACCACCACCACACCAACCTGACCCACCACCACCACACCCACCTGACCCACCACAACCAGGCTGACCTGACCCACCACCACAACCACCTGACCCACCACCACCACACCCACCTGACACCACCACCATACCCACCTGACCCACCACCACCACACCCACCTGACTCACTACCACCACACCCACCTGTCGCACCACCACCACAACCACCTGACCCTTCGCCACCACATCCACCTGACCCACCACCTCCACACCCACCTGACCCACTACCACCACAACCACCTGACCCATTACCACCACACCCACCTGACTCACCACCACCACACCCACCTGACCCACCACAACCAGGCTGACCTGACCCACCACCACCACACCCACTTGACCCACCCCCACCAGGCTGACCTGACCCACCACCACAACCACCTGACCCACCACCACCACACCCACCTGACCACCACCACACCCACCTGACCCACCACCACCACAACCACCTGACCCACCACCACCACACCCACCTGACTCACCACCACCACAACCACCTGACCCACCACCATCACAACCACCTGACTCACCACTACCACACCCACCTGACCCACCACCACCACAAACACCTGACCCACCACCACCACACCCACCTGACTCACCACCACCACACCCACCTGACCCACCACCACCACAACCACCTGACCCACCACCACCACACCCACCTGACTCACCACCACCACACCCATCTGACCCACCACCACCACAACCACCTGACTCACCACAACCACACCCACCTGACTCACCACCACCACAACCACCTGACCCACCACCACCACAACCACCTGACTCACCACCACCACAACCACCTGACCCACCACCACCACAACCACCTGACTCACCACCACCACACCCACCTGACCCACCACCACCACAACCACCTGACCCACCACCACCA
>NC_091369.1:2565799-2588299 GCF_038502225.1 Cherax quadricarinatus
CAGCGCCAGTGGAGAGCCCTTTCTTGAGAACACACATATGTATGTTACAAAAAGTCTAGAGATACGATGATAGTCTCTGAGATACGATGATATACTGCACAAACACCGGGAGATAAGAGAACCATGCATGTCGTAATGGTGAGAGCCATGACAACGACGTACATGATACTCAGAGGACTTAAGGTGATACCTACTTCTTGTGAGATATGACAGGGTCCCACAAAGCAGGAAATAGGTACAAGTAACACCAGGTATCCCTTACATCGTAATCATATATCCCACTCTGCGTATTTCTGGTATTAAAAAAATAGAATAGTCAGCCATAACAGCGGAAATTTACGTTTTTAAGGACAAACTTAAATATTTTTTTCAACCCGTGGAGTAAATATTCACTGGAGGATCTTCTGAATAGCAGACATACAAAAGATTTTCTTTATCTTTTCTCTCTCTCTTTCTCTCTCTTTCTCTCTCTCTCTCTCTCTCTCTCTCTCTCTCTCTCTCTCTCTTTCTCTTTCTCTCTCTTTCTCTTCCTGTCTCTCTTCCTTTCTCACTCTCTGTCTCTCTCTCTCTTTTTCTCTCTCTGTCTGTCTGTCTGTCTCTCTCTCTCTCTCTCTCTCTCTCTCTCTCTCTCTCTCTCTCTCTCTTTCTCTTCCTGTCTCTCTTCCTTTCTCACTCTCTGTCTCTCTGTCTGTCTGTCTGTCTGTTTCTCTCTCTCTCTCTCTCTCTCTCTCTCTCTCTCTCTCTCTCTCTCTCTCTCTCTCTCTCTCTCTCTCTCTCTCTTCCTCTCTGTTCCAAAATAGTGATTAAAGTCAACTCTGAGTGTATATATCTATCAGTGTAGTATATACACTAAGAAGTGTATATCTCTCAGTGTAGTATATACACTAAGAAGTGTATATCTATCAGTGTAGTATATACACTAAGAAGTGTATATCTATCAGTGTAGTATATACACTAAGAAGTGTATATCTATCAGTGTAGTATATACACTAAGAAGTGTATATCTATCAGTGTAGTATATACACTAAGAAGTGTATATCTATCAGTGTAGTATATACACTAAGAAGTGTATATCTATCAGTGTAGTATATACACTAAGAAGTGTATATCTATCAGTGTAGTATATACACTAAGAAGTGTATATCTATCAGTGTAGTATATACACTGAGAAGTGTATATCTATCAGTGTAGTATATACACTAAGAAGTGTATATCTATCAGTGTAGTATATACACTAAGAAGTGTATATCTATCAGTGTAGTATATAACTACAAGAAGTGTATATCTATCAGTGTAGTATATACACTAAGAAGTATATCTATCAGTGTAGTATATACACTAAGAAGTGTATATCTATCAGTGTAGTATATACACTAAGAAGTGTATATCTATCAGTGTAGTATATACACTGAGAAGTGTATATCTATCAGTGTAGTATATACACTGAGAAGTGTATATCTATCAGTGTAGTATATACACTAAGAAGTGTATATCTATCAGTGTAGTATATACACTGAGAAGTGTATATCTCTCAGTGTATATACATTGAAAACGGGACTTTAAAAACAGCAACAGAAAACGGGAGTTGGAAAACAAGGTCGGGCTGGAAATTGCATTTGTAAAACTGAACATAATTGTCCTACTTGAGTGCCAGTTTAGAGTGCCAGGTTTGGAGTGCCAGGTTTGGAGTGCCAGGTTTGGAGTGCCAGTTTGGAGTGCCAGGTTTGGAGTGCCAGGTTTGGAGTGCCAGGTTTGGAGTGCCAGTTTGGAGTGCCGGGTTTGGAGTGCCAGGATTGGAGTGCCAGGTTTGGAGTGCCAGTTTGGAGTGCCAGGTTTGGAGTGCCAGTTTAGAGTGCCAGGTTTGGAGGCCAGTTTGGAGTGCCAGGTTTGGAGTGCCAGTTTGGGAGTGCCAGGTTTGGAGTGCCAGTTTAGTGCCAGGTTTGGGAGTGCCAGTTTGGGAGTGCCAGGTTTGGAGTGCCAGTTTGGAGTGCCAGGTTTGGAGTGCCAGTTTGGAGTGCCAGGTTTGGAGTGCCAGTTTGGAGTGCCAGGTTTGGAGTGCCAGTTTGGAGTGCCAGGTTTGGAGTGCCAGTTTGGAGTGCCAGGTTTGGAGTGCCAGTTTGGAGTGCCGGGTTTGAAGTGCCGGGTTTGGAGTGCCAGGTTTAGAGTGCCAGGTTTGGAGTACTAGGTTTGGAGTGCCAATTTGAAGTGCCAGGTTTTGAGTGCCAGGTTTGGAGTGCTAGTTTTGAGTGGTGTCAAATTTGGAGTGCCAATTTAGAGTTCCAGGTTTGGAGTGCCAGGTTTGGAGTGCCAGGTTTGCAGTCCTGGGTTTGGAGTGCCAGGTTTAGAGTGCCAGGTTTGGAGTACTAGGTTTGGAGTGCCAATTTGAAGTGCCAGGTTATGAGTGTCAGGTTTGGAGTGCTAGTTTTGAGTGGTGTCAGATTTGGAGTGCCAATTTAGAGTTCCAGGTTTGGAGTGCCAGGTTTGGAGTGCCAGGTTTGGAGCGTCAGTTTTGAGTGCCAGGTCTGGATCCAGTGCCAGGTTTGGAGTGTTAACCATTACAACCCAGTAATTATACTCTCTCGCTCTAGTCAGCCCTCTAGCCCTACTCTCAGCCCTTTCTAACTTTCTCCAGCCCTCTTGTGCCCCTCCCCAGCCCACTCCAACATTCTTCATGCTCCTCAGCAGTCTTCTACAGCCCTCTCCAACCCTCTCTACCCCTCTCCAATCTTCTCCATCCCACTCCACCCCTTTCCAGGCCTCTTTTTCCCCTCTCCACCCCGCTGTAGCCCTCTACAACCCTCTGCAGCCCTCTCCATCCCACTCCAGCCTTCTCCTGCCCTCTCATGCACACAATCCAGATTGGTCTTAAATATTGCTCTACACTCAATTTTCTTTCCGCAGTTCCCCCTCAAAACTGAATAAAAATAATATGAGCGAGAGAGAGAGAGAGAGAGAGAGAGAGAGAGAGAGAGAGAGAGAGAGAGAGAGAGAGAGAGAGAGAGAGAGAAAGAAAGAAAGAAAGAAAGAAAGAAAGAAAGAGAGAGAGAGAGAGAGATAGGAAATTATAGCCTGTTGGAAGACCTTGAAAAGTTCACTCGAACTGTTCTCTCTCTCTCTCTCTCTCTCTCTCTCTCTCTCTCTCTCTCTCTCTCTCTCTCTCTCTCCCTGTCTTCCTGTCTCTCCGTCATCTCTCTTCTCCCTTCCTCTCTCTCTCTTCCAACACACACACACAGGGCCAGGAGCTGTGACTCGACCCCCTGCAAACACAAATAGGTGAGTACACACGAACTACGTGAAGTATAAAGATTCTGAATAATAATAATAATAATAATAATAATAATAATAATAATAATAATAATAATAATAATAATAATATCTTTATTTCTACAAGTACATGTACATAAAAGGCAGTTAAGGCTCGATCCTCCGTCAGTAATGGTGAGATGTAAGCCTGACTCCAGCTCCCGGTCGCCACACTCTTATTAAATTAATGGGGAAAATAGTGAAAAAAAGTGGGGTATGTCTTGACCTTTGAGAGAGACTTGTGAGAAAAATAGGTGGGGGGGGGGAGCTAGAGTGAGAGAGAGTGAGAGAGCTCTTGAAACATAGCAAGATATTTGCTGTTTACTCTCTCTCTCTCTCTCTCTCTCTCTCTCTCTCTCTCTCTCTCTCTCTCTCTCTCTCTCTCTCTCTCTCTCTCTCTCTCTCAGGTAAACTCTTAAGATATTAATTAATTTGTCTGATACACATTATCCTGGAAGAATATAAATATTTAGTACCTTTTATAAAACCTGAAGCTGTGCACCGTCTCTCAAGTGAGGCGTCCTGAGTCAACACCCAGTAAGGTATTGTGACTGTGCTGGTAGGATGGTGTGATGGTGTTGTTAAGTGGTGACAGTGGTGGGATTGTTAAGTGGTGGCAGTGGTGGGATTGTTAAGTGGTGGCAGTGGTGGGATTGTTAAGTGGTGGCAGTGGTGGGATTGTTAAGTGGTGGCAGTGGTGGGATTGTTAAGTGGTGGCAGTGGTGGGATTGTTAAGTGGTGGCAGTGGTGGGATTGTTAAGTGGTGGCAGTGGTGGGATTGTTAAGTGGTGACAGTGGTGGGATTGTTAAGTGGTGACAGTGGTGGGATTGTTAAGTGGTGGCAGTGGTGGGATTGTTAAGTGGTGGCAGTGGTGGGATTGTTAAGTGGTGGCAGTGGTGGGATTGTTAAGTGGTGACAGTGGTGGGATTGTTAAGTGGTGGCAGTGGTGGGATTGTTAAGTGGTGGCAGTGGTGGGATTGTTAAGTGGTGGCAGTGGTGGGATTGTTAAGTGGTGGCAGTGGTGGGATTGTTAAGTGGTGGCAGTGGTGGGATTGTTAAGTGGTGGCAGTGGTGGGATTGTTAAGTGGTGGCAGTGGTGGGATTGTTAAGTGGTGGCAGTGGTGGGATTGTTAAGTGGTGGCAGTGGTGGGATTGTTAAGTGGTGGCAGTGGTGGGATTGTTAAGTGGTGGCAGTGGTGGGATTGTTAAGTAGTGACAGTGGTGGGATTGTTAAGTGGTTGCAGTGGTGGGATTGTTAAGTAGTGACAGTGGTGGGATTGTTAAGTAGTGACAGTGGTGGGATTGTTAAGTGGTGACAGTGGTGGGATTGTTAAGTGGTGGCAGTGGTGGGATTGTTAAGTGGTGACAGTGGTGGGATTGTTAAGTGGTGGCAGTGGTGGGATTGTTAAGTGGTGACAGTGATGGTGAGATTGTTTAATGATGTCACCAGTCACATCATTCACTTATAATATGGTTATATATACACACTGCTTACAGAAGACAACGTCAGGTAAGATGTACCAGTAGGAGGGAGCCAGGGACTGACAGCCTCACAGAGCCAGGGACTGACAGCCTCACAGAGCCAGGGACTGACAGCCTCACAGAGCCAGGGACTGACAGCCTCACAGAACCAGGGACTGACAGCCTCACAGAGCCAGGGACTGACAGCCTCACAGCTGGCACTTACAGCCCGTGTATGTGTACTCAACTATATGTGGTTGCTGGAGTTGAGTCTTGGTTCCTGGCCATACCTCTCAACTTGTTGCTTGCAAGGGTCACTTCTAGCTTCGTGGGGCCTATCGTACCTGCTCTTAGGACTATGTATTGTGTCTGTCTAGCTTCTTGGTCGAGGTCTTTCAACTTCCTGAGCAGTGTGAGACTGAAGAAATACTTCCTGACATACCTGTGGTTCATCTGCATTTTTTAATTTCCAGCTGTGTCCCTGAGTACCTGTTTCTCGCCTCTCTTGTCTGCTGTATGGAAGTGAAACCGATGTACGGACTGCATTCACTGCATTCTACTTACTGTATATCATAGGTAGTGGTTCAAACAGTGCTTATGCGCCTTCCCATAGAATCGATGGTGACAATTTTTCAGGTCCCATTGACTCTGATGTGTCTGGCTCCAACTTCTTTCCCTATCGTGTCTATGTTGTCCAGTACCTGCTGGTGTACTCTGTTCCCTAAGCTTTCTAGTGCTGTCCCAATTTCTACTGAGAGGAACTCTTGAAATCGTTTTATCAACACTTCACAGACTTCCTTGTCGCTGTTGGTGAGCTCTCCTCCTTCCTTCCTTCCTTCCTTCCTTAGTCGAATCACTTCTTCCCGAACTGCCGTCTTTCTACTGGTGAGGTTGTGAAGCAGTTTTGGTTCATATTTGGCCTATGCTGTCATGTCATTCTCCATCCGTCTCTCAAGTATCAAAATGACTCAAGAAATCGTAATGACACGATTGCAAATAAAGTCATGTTGACGGCAGTGAAGGGACTTGAGCTAGAGTTCGTCACGGCCACGCTAGCTGGAGATTCGTCTGTAAAAACTTGCATTTGTGGTCACAGAGGTGCCTGTGCTAACTTTCCTATGGTGTAGAAATATACCTAGTTGGATGAATCTTATTGTGGCTAGCTGGTCTAGTGGCTAACGCGACGGGCTGGAGTTTTGAGACTATGACCGCGGGTTCAATCCCGGCCGGGGGTATGGTTTAAGTATCAAAACTCTGCGGCCCAGTCCCTAGCCAAGCTATGTACTTCAGTAATCTTTTAACTGCCGCCCACAGGACGAATATGGAGTACATGATAATGTCGAAAACCCTCAGCTTCTCTCTTCTCTCTTGAACATTCGTTTCTGGATAATCTATTCACGTCCTCTTTCTCTTTGCCTCTCAGCATCTCTGGCTGAACCAAGGACTCTCTCTTATTTCCGTTTCCATTATCTCAACAATCCTAAACAATTCGAGAAATCCAGAAAGAATATTTTATAATGCAGGCAAGATGCAGGTACACACAGACCCCGGACAAAGTGAGTTTGAGACTAATGGTTACCCATGATATTGATATGTGATACTGGGCGCACGTCTCCACCCAACCACCCACCCACCCACCCACCCACCCACCAGAAAACCTACCACTTCCATCACCCACCAATATATGTACACATTTACCCACCCATTCTCATTCTTATTAACAAAGCACAAGTAATAACGCCATAACTTCAGCAGTAATGTACAATAACAGCTCTGTAATATGAGGGAGGACTTTGAACAACGTTTCGGTAAGACCTGGACCATTAACAAGTCACACTGATACACGAAGGTCGGGGAGTCAGTATTTATAGGAGATGGGAACAGGGAGGGGATAGAGGAAGGAAGACAGAAGGAAGCGAAGTGGTGGAAGTCTTGAAGAGGTGACGCTAGTGGTGGAAATAGTAGTAGTAGTAGTAAGCAGTAGTAGTAAGTAGTAGTAGTAAGTAGTAGTAGTAAGTAGTAGTAGTAAGTAGTAGTAATAAGTAGTAGTAGTAAGTAGTAGTAGTTGTAGTAAGTAAGGAGACTAACTTTATCATCACCCGTCGTAGATGATGCTAAGGCCCCTGGCTGTCTTTAAGAATCCTAGCTATCTTCAAGACCCCTGGCTGTCTTCAAGACTCCTAGCTATCTTCAAGACCCCTGGCTGTCTTCAAGACTCCTAGCTATCTTCAAGACTCCTGCCTGTCTTCAAGACTCCTAGCTATCTTCAAGACCCCTGGCTGTCTTCAAGACTCCTAGCTATCTTCAAGACCCCTGGCTGTCTTCAAGACTCCTAGCTATCTTCAAGACCCCTGGCTATCTTCAAGACTCCTAGCTATCTTCAAGACCCCTGGCTATCTTCAAGACTTCTAGCTACCTTCAAGACTCCTGCCTGTCTTCAAGACTCCTAGCTATCTTCAAGACCCCTGGCTGTCTTCAAGACTCCTAGCTATCTTCAAGACCCCTGGCTATCTTCAAGACTCCTAGCTACCTTCAAGACTCCTGCCTGTCTTCAAGACTCCTAGCTATCTTCAAGACTCCTGCCTGTCTTCAAGACTCCTAGCTACAAGACCCCTGGCTGTCTTCAAGACTCCTAGCTATCTTCAAGACCCCTGGCTGTCTTCAAGACTCCTAGCTATCTTCAAGACCCCTGGCTGTCTTCAAGACTCCTAGCTATCTTCAAGACCCCTGGCTGTCTTCAAGACTCCTAGCTATCTTCAAGACCCCTGGCTATCTTCAAGACTCCTAGCTATCTTCAAGACCCCGGGCTATCTTCAAGACTTCTAGCTACCTTCAAGACTCCTGCCTGTCTTCAAGACTCCTAGCTATCTTCAAGACCCCTGGCTGTCTTCAAGACTCCTAGCTATCTTCAAGACCCCTGGCTATCTTCAAGACTCCTAGCTACCTTCAAGACTCCTGCCTGTCTTCAAGACTCCTAGCTATCTTCAAGACTCTTGCCTGTCTTCAAGACTCCTAGCTACAAGACCCCTGGCTGTCTTCAAGACTCCTAGCTATCTTCAAGACCCCTGGCTGTCTTCAAAACTCCTAGCTATCTTCAAGACCCCTGGCTGTCTTCAAGACTCCTAGCTATCTTCAAGACCCCTGGCTGTCTTCAAGACTTATAGCTATCTTCAAGACCCCTGGCTGTCTTCAAGACTCCTAGCTACCTTCAAGACCCCTGGCTGTCTTCAAGACTCCTAGCTATCTTCAAGACCCCTGGCTGTCTTCAAGACTCCTAGCTATCTTCAAGACCCCTGGCTATCTTCAAGACTCCTAGCTACCTTCAAGACCCCTGGCTGTCTTCAAGACTCCTAGCTACCTTCAAGATTCCTGGCTGTCTTGAAGAGATCAACAGAGACCAATAGAGAGAAATCAACTGACAGAGATCAACAGGCACAGATCAACAGAGAGAGATCAATACATATCAACAGAGACCAACAGAGAGAAACGGGGGTCAAACATTCTATACTAAGAAGACAATTTAGCGAACAATTTCTGCATCGTTAACTGTACAATGGAAGTTGTTAATGAAACAACAGAGATGAAACAATAGTGGTGGTAGTAGTGGTGGTGGTGGTAGTAGTGGTGGTAGTGGTAGTAGTGGTGGTAGTGCCTTAATCTAAGGGACGATAATTTCGTTAACATTGCATTTAGTTTCGTGTAAATGATCAGAGGGAATATTAGAGATGGAGAGAGATGATCAACCCCGAGATAGTGTTGGATCCTAAGATAGGGTGTTGGATTCCAAGATAGGGTGTTGGATCCCAAGATAGGGTGTTGGATCCCAAGATAGGGTGTTGGATCCCATGATAGGGTGTTGGATCCCAAGATAGGGTGTTGGATCCCAAGATAGGGTGTTGGATCCTAAGATAGGGTGTTGGATCCCAAGATAGGGTGTTGGATCCCATGATAGGGTGTTGGATCCCAAGATAGGGTGTTGGATCCCAAGATAGGGTGTTGGATCCTAAGATAGGGTGTTGGATCCCAAGATAGGGTGTTGGATCCCATGATAGGGTGTTGGATCCCAAGATAGGGTGTTGGATCCCAAGATAGGGTGTTGGATCCTAAGATAGGGTGTTGGATCCCAAGATAGGGTGTTGGATCCCAAGATAGGGTGTTGGATCCCAAGATAGAGTGTTGGATCCCAAGATAGGGTGTTGGATCCCAAGGTAGGGTGTTGGATCCCAAGATAGGGTGTTGGATCCCAAGATAGGGTGTTGGATCCCAAGGTAGGGTGTTGGATCCCAAGATAGGGTGTTGGATCTCAAGACAGGGTGTTGGATCCCAAGATAGGGTGTTGGATCCCAAGATAGGGTGTTGGATCTCAAGATAGGGTGTTGGATCCCAAGATAGGGTGTTGGATCCCAAGATAGGGTGTTGGATCCCAAGATAGAGTGTTGGATCCCAAGATAGGGTGTTGGATCCCAAGGTAGGGTGTTGGATCCCAAGATAGGGTGTTGGATCCCAAGATAGGGTGTTGGATCCCAAGGTAGGGTGTTGGATCTCAAGACAGGGTGTTGGATCCCAAGATAGGGTGTTGGATCCCAAGATAGGGTGTTGGATCCCAAAATAGGGTGTTGGATCCCAAGATAGGGTGTTGGATCCCAAGATAGGGTGTTGGATCTCAAGATAGGGCGTTGGATCTCAAGATAGGGTGTTGGATCCCAAGATAGGGTGTTGGATCCCAAGATAGGGTGTTGGATCTCAAGATAGGGCGTTGGATCTCAAGATAGGGTGTTGGATCCCAAGATAGGGTGTTGGATCCCAAGATAGGGTGTTGGATCTCAAGACAGGGTGTTGGATCCCAAGATTGAGTGTTGGATCCCAAGATAGGGTGTTGGATCCCAAGATAGGGTGTTGGATCTCAAGATAGGGTGTTGGATCCCAAGATAGGGTGTTGGATCACAAGATAGGGTGTTGGATCCCAAGATAGAGTGTTGGATCCCAAGATAGGGTGTTGGATCCCAAGGTAGGGTGTTGGATCCCAAGATAGGGTGTTGGATCCCAAGATAGGGTGTTGGATCCCAAGGTAGGGTGTTGGATCTCAAGACAGGGTGTTGGATCCCAAGATAGGGTGTTGGATCCCAAGATAGGGTGTTGGATCCCAAAATAGGGTGTTGGATCCCAAGATAGGGTGTTGGATCCCAAGATAGGGTGTTGGATCTCAAGATAGGGCGTTGGATCTCAAGATAGGGTGTTGGATCCCAAGATAGGGTGTTGGATCCCAAGATAGGGTGTTGGATCTCAAGATAGGGCGTTGGATCTCAAGATAGGGTGTTGGATCCCAAGATAGGGTGTTGGATCCCAAGATAGGGTGTTGGATCTCAAGACAGGGTGTTGGATCCCAAGATTGAGTGTTGGATCCCAAGATAGGGTGTTGGATCCCAAGATAGGGTGTTGGATCTCAAGATAGGGTGTTGGATCCCAAGATAGGGTGTTGGATCTCAAGACAGGGTGTTGGATCCCAAGATTGGGTGTTGGATCCCAAGATAGGGTGTTGGATCCCAAGATAGGGTGTTGGATCTCAAGATAAGGTGTTGGATCCCAAGATAAGAAATTGGAACCCAAGATGGAGTGTTGGATCAAAAGATAGGGTGTTGGATCCCAAGATAGGGTGTTGGATCTCAAGACAGGGTGTTGGATCCCAAGATTGAGTGTTGGATCCCAAGATAGGGTGTTGGATCCCAAGATAGGGTGTTGGATCTCAAGATAGGGTGTTGGATCCCAAGATAGGGTGTTGGATCCCAAGACAGAGTGTTGGATCTCAAGATAGGGTGTTGGATCCCAAGATAGGGTGTTGGATCCCAAGATAGGGTGTTGCATCTCAAGATAGGGTGTTGGATCCCAAGATAGGGTGTTGGATCCCAAGATAAGATATTGGAACCCAAGATAGTGTTGGATCAAAAGATAGGGTGTTGGATCCCAAGATAGGGTGTTGGATCTCAAGACAGGGTGTTGGATCCCAAGATTGAGTGTTGGATCCCAAGATAGGGTGTTGGATCCCAAGATAGGGTGTTGGATCTCAAGATACTGTGTTGGATCCCAAGATAGGGTGTTGGATCCCAAGACAGAGTGTTGGATACAAAGATAGGGTGTTGGATCCCAAGATAGGGTGTTGGATCCCAAGATAGAGTGTTGGATTCCAAGATAGGGTGTTGGATCCCAAGATAGGGTGTTGGATCCCAAGATAGAGTGTTGGATCCCAAGATAGGGTGTTGGATCCCAAGGTAGGGTGTTGGATCCCAAGATAGGGTGTTGGATCTCAAGACAGGGTGTTGGATCCCAAGATAGGGTGTTGGATCCCAAGATAGGGTGTTGGATCTCAAGATAGGGGGTTGGATCTCAAGATAGGGTGTTGGATCCCAAGATAGGGTGTTGGATCCCAAGATAGGGTGTTGGATCCCAAGATAGGGTGTTGGATCTCAAGACAGGGTGTTGGATCCCAAGATTGGGTGTTGGATCCCAAGATAGGGTGTTGGATCTCAAGATAAGGTGTTGGATCCCAAGATAAGAAATTGGAACCCAAGATGGAGTGTTGGATCAAAAGATAGGGTGTTGGATTCCAAGATAGGGTGTTGGATCCCAAGATAAGATATTGGAACCCAAGATGGGGTAGTAGACCCCACTACCCCCTCTATCTCCCCCTCCCCTCCCTCTTCCTCGTCTCCCCACCCCCACCCCAGAAGAGTGATAAACAACCTTGGGACGCATGTACATAAGGGTCATTTACCCACTCGTGCGAGAGGGACCCAGCTCCATAAAAAAAATACAGACCTTACCGCTGTGGGGGGGATTATGACCTTTGTGGCACCGGTGTATAGTGCCGAGTTTACCCCAAGTGGGGAACACCTGTGTAATGGTCTGTGTAAACTGCTTACACGTCGTTATATCAAGAGTGCATTTACACACCACCCAGCAGTGCACTTGCCACCCAGCAGTGCACTTACCACCCAGCAGTGCACTTGCCACCCAGCAGTGCACTTGCCACCCAACAGTGCACTTAACACTCAGCAGTGCACTTGCCACCCAGCAGTGCACTTACCACCCAGCAGTGCATTTACCACCCAGCAGTGCACTTAACTCTCAGCAGTGAACTCACCACCCAGCAGTGCACTTACCACCCAGCAGTGCACTTAACACTCAGCAGTGCACTTACCACCCAGCAGTGCACTTACCACCCAGCAGTGCACTTACCACCCAGCAGTGCACTTACCACCCAGCAGTGCACTTAACACTCAGCAGTGCACTTACCACCCAGCAGTGCACTTACCACCCAGCAGTGCACTTACCACCCAGCAGTGCAGTTAACACTCAGCAGTGCACTTACCACCCAGCAGTGCACTTGCCACCCAGCAGTGCACTTACCACCCAGCAGTGCACTTACCACCCAGCAGTGCACTTAACACTCAGCAGTGCACTTACCACCCAGCAGTGCACTTACCACCCAGCAGTGCACTTACCACCCAGCAGTGCACTTGCCACCCAGCAGTGCACTTACCACCCAGCAGTGCACTTAACACTCAGCAGTGCACTTACCACCCAGCAGTGCACTTACCACCCAGCAGTGCACTTAACACTCAGCAGTGCACTTACCACCCAGCAGTGCACTTACCACCCAGCAGTGCACTTACCACCCAGCAGTGCACTTGCCACCCAGCAGTGCACTTACCACCCAGCAGTGCACTTGCCACCCAGCAGTGCACTTACCACCCAGCAGTGCACTTACCACTCAGCAGTGCACTTACCACTCAGCAGTGCACTTACCACCAGCAGTGCACTTAACACTCAGCAGTGCACTTACCACCAGCAGTGCACTTAACACTCAGCAGTGCACTTACCACCCAGCAGTGCACTTAACACTCAGCAGTGCACTTAACACTCAGCAGTGCACTTACCACTCAGCAGTGCACTTAACACTCAGCAGTGCACTTACCACCCAGCAGTGCACTTACCACTCAGCAGTGCACTTACCACCCAGCAGTGCACTTAACACCCAGCAGTGCACTTACCACCCAGCAGTGCACTTACCACCCAGCAGTGCACTGACCACCCAGCAGTGCACTTACCACCCAGCAGTGCACTTTTCACCCAGCAGTGCACTTACCACCAGCAGTGCACTTACCACTCAGCAGTGCACTTACCACCCAGCAGTGCACTTTTCACCCAGCAGTGCACTTACCACCAGCAGTGCACTTACCACCCAGCAGTGCACTTTTCACCCAGCAGTGCACTTACCACCAGCAGTGCACTTACCACTCAGCAGTGCACTTACCACCCAGCAGTGCACTTACCACCCAGCAGTGCACTTATCACCCAGCAGTGCACTTACCACGCAGCAGTGCACTTACCACCCAGCAGTGCACTTACCACCCAGCAGTGCACTTATCACTCAGCAGTGCACTTATCACTCAGCAGTGCACTTAATACTCAGCAGTGCACTTATCACTCAGCAGTGCACTTATCACTCAGCAGTGCACTTACTACTCAGCAGTGCACTTACCACCAGCAGTGCACTTATCACCCAGCAGTGCACTTACCACCCAGCAGTGCACTTACCACTCAGCAGTGCACTTATCACTCAGCAGTGCACTTACTACTCAGCAGTGCACTTACCACCAGCAGTGCACTTATCACCCAGCAGTGCACTTACTACTCAGCAGTGCACTTACCACGCAGCAGTGCACTTACCACCCAGCAGTGCACTTACCACCCAGCAGTGCACTTGCCACCCAGCAGTGCACTTACTACTCAGCAGTGCACTTACCACGCAGCAGTGCACTTACCACCCAGCAGTGCACTTATCACCCAGCAATGCACTTACCACCCAGCAGTGCACTTATCACTCAGCAGTGCACTTACTACTCAGCAGTGCACTTACCACCCAGCAGTACACTTATCACTCAGCAGTGCACTTACTACTCAGCAGTGCACTTACCACTCAGCAGTGCACTTACCACCCAGCAGTGCACTTACTACTCAGCAGTGCACTTACCACCCAGCAGTGCACTTACCACTCAGCAGTGCACTTACCACTCAGCAGTGCACTTACCACTCATCAGTGCACTTACCACCCAGCAGTGCACTTACCACCCAGCAGTGCACTTACCACCCAGCAGTGCACTTACCACCCAGCAGTGCACTTACCACTCAGCAGTGCACTTACCACTCAGCAGTGCACTTACCACTCAGCAGTGCACTTACCACCCAGCAGTGCACTTACCACCCAGCAGTGCACTTACCACCCAGCAGTGCACTTACCACTCAGCAGTGCACTTACCACCCAGCAGTGCACTTACCACCCAGCAGTGCACTTAACACTCAGCAGTGCACTTACCACCCAGCAGTGCACTTACCACCCAGCAGTGCACTTACCACCCAGCAGTGCACTTGCCACCCAGCAGTGCACTTACCACTCAGCAGTGCACTTACCACTCAGCAGTGCACTTACCACTCAGCAGTGCACTTACCACCCAGCAGTGCACTTACCACCCAGCAGTGCACTTACCACCCAGCAGTGCACTTACCACTCAGCAGTGCACTTACCACCCAGCAGTGCACTTACCACCCAGCAGTGCACTTACCACCCAGCAGTGCACTTAACACTCAGCAGTGCACTTACCACCCAGCAGTGCACTTACCACCCAGCAGTGCACTTACCACCCAGCAGTGCACTTGCCACCCAGCAGTGCACTTACCACCCAGCAGTGCACTTGCCACCCAGCAGTGCACTTACCACCCAGCAGTGCACTTACCACTCAGCAGTGCACTTACCACTCAGCAGTGCACTTACCACCAGCAGTGCACTTAACACTCAGCAGTGCACTTACCACCAGCAGTGCACTTAACACTCAGCAGTGCACTTACCACCCAGCAGTGCACTTAACACTCAGCAGTGCACTTAACACTCAGCAGTGCACTTACCACTCAGCAGTGCACTTAACACTCAGCAGTGCACTTACCACCCAGCAGTGCACTTACCACTCAGCAGTGCACTTACCACCCAGCAGTGCACTTAACACCCAGCAGTGCACTTACCACCCAGCAGTGCACTTACCACCCAGCAGTGCACTGACCACCCAGCAGTGCACTTACCACCCAGCAGTGCACTTTTCACCCAGCAGTGCACTTACCACCAGCAGTGCACTTACCACTCAGCAGTGCACTTACCACCCAGCAGTGCACTTTTCACCCAGCAGTGCACTTACCACCAGCAGTGCACTTACCACCCAGCAGTGCACTTTTCACCCAGCAGTGCACTTACCACCAGCAGTGCACTTACCACTCAGCAGTGCACTTACCACCCAGCAGTGCACTTACCACCCAGCAGTGCACTTATCACCCAGCAGTGCACTTACCACGCAGCAGTGCACTTACCACCCAGCAGTGCACTTACCACCCAGCAGTGCACTTATCACTCAGCAGTGCACTTATCACTCAGCAGTGCACTTAATACTCAGCAGTGCACTTATCACTCAGCAGTGCACTTATCACTCAGCAGTGCACTTACTACTCAGCAGTGCACTTACCACCAGCAGTGCACTTATCACCCAGCAGTGCACTTACCACCAAGCAGTGCACTTACCACTCAGCAGTGCACTTATCACTCAGCAGTGCACTTACTACTCAGCAGTGCACTTACCACCAGCAGTGCACTTATCACCCAGCAGTGCACTTACTACTCAGCAGTGCACTTACCACGCAGCAGTGCACTTACCACCCAGCAGTGCACTTACCACCCAGCAGTGCACTTGCCACCCAGCAGTGCACTTACTACTCAGCAGTGCACTTACCACGCAGCAGTGCACTTACCACTCAGCAGTGCACTTATCACCCAGCAATGCACTTACCACCCAGCAGTGCACTTATCACTCAGCAGTGCACTTACTACTCAGCAGTGCACTTACCACCCAGCAGTACACTTATCACTCAGCAGTGCACTTACTACTCAGCAGTGCACTTACCACTCAGCAGTGCACTTACCACCCAGCAGTGCACTTACTACTCAGCAGTGCACTTACCACCCAGCAGTGCACTTACCACTCAGCAGTGCACTTACCACTCAGCAGTGCACTTACCACTCATCAGTGCACTTACCACCCAGCAGTGCACTTACCACCCAGCAGTGCACTTACCACCCAGCAGTGCACTTACCACCCAGCAGTGCACTTACCACTCAGCAGTGCACTTACCACTCAGCAGTGCACTTACCACTCAGCAGTGCACTTACCACCCAGCAGTGCACTTACCACCCAGCAGTGCACTTACCACCCAGCAGTGCACTTACCACTCAGCAGTGCACTTACCACCCAGCAGTGCACTTACCACTCAACAGTGCACTTACCACCCAGCAGTGCACTTACCACCCAGCAGTGCACTTACCACCCAGCAGTGCACTTACCACGCAGCAGTGCACTTACCACCCAGCAGTGCACTTACCACTCAGCAGTGCACTTACCACCCAGCAGTGCACTTACCACCCAGGAGTGCACTTACCACCCAGCAGTGCACTTACCACCCAGCAGTGCACTTACCACCCAGCAGTGCACTTACCACCCAGCAGTGCACTTACCACCCAGCAGTGCACTTACCACCCAGCAGTGCACTTACCACGCAGCAGTGCACTTACCACCCAGCAGTGCACTTACCACTCAGCAGTGCACTTACCACCCAGCAGTGCACTTACCACTCAGCAGTGCACTTACCACCCAGCAGTGCACTTACCACCCAGCAGTGCACTTGCCACCCAGCAGTGCACTTACCACCCAGCAGTGCACTTACCACCCAGCAGTGCACTTACCACCCAGCAGTGCACTTACCACCCAGGAGTGCACTTACCACCCAGCAGTGCACTTACCACCCAGCAGTGCACTTACCACCCAGCAGTGCACTTACCACCCAGCAGTGCACTTACCACCCAGGAGTGCACTTACCACCCAGCAGTGCACTTACCACCCAGGAGTGCACTTACCACCCAGCAGTGCACTTACCACCCAGCAGTGCACTTACCACCCAGCAGTGCACTTACCACCCAGCAGTGCACTTACCACCCAGGAGTGCACTTACCACCCAGCAGTGCACTTACCACCAAGCAGTGCACTTACCACCCAGGAGTGCACTTACCACCCAGGAGTGCACTTACCACCCAGCAGTGCACTTACCACCCAGGAGTGCACTTACCACCCAGGAGTGCACTTACCACCCAGCAGTGCACTTACCACCCAGCAGTGCACTTACCACCCAGCAGTGCACTTACCACCCAGCTGTGCACTTACCACCCAGCAGTGCACTTACCACCCAGCAGTGCAGTGCACTTACCACCCAGCAGTGCACTTACCACCCCAGGAGTGCACTTACCACCCAGCAGTGCACTTACCACCCAGCAGTGCACTTACCACCCAGCAGTGCACTTACCACCCAGCAGTGCACTTACCACACAGGAGTGCACTTACCACCCAGCAGTGCACTTACCACCCAGGAGTGCACTTACCACCCAGCAGTGCACTTACCACCCAGCAGTGCACTTACCACCCAGCAGTGCACTTACCACCCAGCAGTGCACTTACCACCCAGGAGTGCACTTACCACCCAGCAGTGCACTTACCACCCAGCAGTGCACTTACCACCCAGCAGTGCACTTACAACCCAGCAGTGCACTTACCACCCAGCAGTGCACTTACCACCCAGCAGTGCACTTACCACCCAGGAGTGCACTTACCACCCAGCAGTGCACTTACCACCCAGGAGTGCACTTACCACCCAGCAGTGCACTTACCACCCAGCAGTGCACTTACCACCCAGCAGTGCACTTACCACCCAGCAGTGCACTTACCACCCAGCAGTGCACTTACCACCCAGCAGTGCACTTACCACCCAGCTGTGCACTTACCACCCAGCAGTGCACTTACCACCCAGCAGTGCACTTACCACCCAGCAGTGCACTTACCACCCAGGAGTGCACTTACCACCCAGGAGTGCACTTACCACCCAGCAGTGCACTTACCACCCAGCAGTGCACTTACCACCCAGCTGTGCACTTACCACCCAGCAGTGCACTTCCACACACGTATAAATATTACGCAAATATCGCCAACAAGGGATGTAAGAAGCAAAACACCCACGGGAGGAGTTAAACGACAAGTCTAGGCCTTTCCTGTTGCAATAAATACATCATCAGGAGCTTGCAATGTTGCAGAAGAGGTCGAAGCAAATACGATCCCAGGGAACGCCTTTGGTTGACCTGTATGAGGTGGGTTGAGTCTTTCCTGGTTGAGTATCACGTTTGTCACCGTTGGTTTCTAGCTTCCAGTGTTATCTTCTACGGTATCGGTGACCAGGAGGATTAGCTAGGCTTGTAGGCACAGCGGGGTGTCTCAGTCAGGATGAGTTGTGCCTCATTCTCACTCAGATGTCCCGTGGGGCCCGTGGCAAGACACTAATGGAGAGAATGATGATGAAAGTGTTCTATTTCGGGTCACCCTGCCTTGGTGGGAAGCGACCTATGTGTTAATAAAATGAAAATCTACAGGTATGTCATGATACAACTTATACAGACCATAGCTGACATCAATGATATAATATATAGAACCCACAACTTAGATTAATTTTGTCCCCAGGATGCTGCCCACACCAGTCCACTAACACCAGGTACCTACTTACTGCTAGGGTGAATAGGGACAACCGGTGTCTTAAGGCAACACGCTCCAATGTTTTCACCCATACCGGGGATCGAACCACTGACTTCAATGGGTGAAGTGAGTGCGCTACCAACTGAGCTACGGGACACCTCTCCATCCCGTGGACGACACAGGGCTTCTTTAAGTCGTTCCTCTTCCAGGTGTTTCCATGGCCACACAGGCAGATATATATATTTATGCCTGTTTCCCCTACATATTTCAGGGGGCGGTGTCCCCCCGGGGACGGTACAGACAATGCTGTGGGAGTAGCAAGAGGTGTGGGGGAGTGGTATTGCTTCTAGCATGCACCTAGTAGGTGTTCCTAGTATCAGCTAGGTATTAAGCAAATTTCTCAACATCAACCATCACTACTACTACTACTACCACCACCACTACTACCACCACCACTACTACCACCACCACAACGACCTTCGTAAGAGATAAGGAGCCAGTGTTAGACAACTTGTTGGACTGCCATGTCCGGGTGGTGGTGATGTTAGTAGCAGTAGCAATAGTAGTAGTGGTAGTAGTAGTAATAGTAGTGGTAGTAGAAGTAGTAGTAGTAGTAGTAGTAGTAGTAGTACTAATAGTACTAGTTGTTGTAGTCTTAATATACCAAATAATATCATTAGAGGTAAAAAAAAAATAAGCATTTTGAGCATGGCAAACACATTTCGAACACAGGAAGGCCCTTTTGGACAAGCCTGACCCATTAGGACATGACAAATACATTTGGGACACAGCGTATGGGACACGACGAACCTTCGCTGTATCAAATAAAACAGCCTTCAAAGCCTGCCCAAAACACGATTAATTATCTAACAAATTGCTAAAATGCTGTTGATAATGACCCGGCACACACACACACACACACACACACACACACACACACACACACACACACACAGGCTAGCAAGGAGTGAATCTGGCAAGCGACAAGTTGAAAGGCAGGTCCAGGAGCTGCGATTCGACCATTACAAACAGCAGACAGGTGACAAACAGGAGACTACACCTCAATCACCTTCCGCCCCTCACAAAAGCAAACAAACATATGTGTTTTCAGAGAAACTATGGATTAATCTCCCAAACACCCCTTCGTGTTTACAGTCATTATCTCCCTGTAGATAAGTCCCTCCCTTATCATGTTAAAAAAATATTAAGAGTGAGGGAGGTGAGTGAAAATGGAAGACTAAAAAAAAGAATTTTCTCTCCTTATATTTTGCGTGTGGTATTATGTGTGTTGTGTGTGTGTTATTGTATGCGATTTTTTCTTCATGATGGTGTGGGGAGCATATTGTGGGTGTGTATTGAAGGTTAAGTAAATTTTGAAATGCCATGAGATGGTTGTGACCCGGATGGTAGGGAACGACAGAGGATTCTCTCAATAGGGAGACACGACTTTCTTAACAGACACAGACTGGCGACCCTCTCAACAGACACAGACTGGCGACCCTCTCAACAGATACAGACTGGCGACCCTTTCAACAGACACAGACTGGCAACCCTTTCAACAGACACAGACTGGCGACCCTCTCAACAGACACAGACTGGCGACCCTCTCAACAGACACAGACACGACCCTCTCAACAGATACAGACTGGCGACCCTTTCAACAGACACAGACTGGCGACCCTCTCAACAGACAGACGACTCTCGACGGGCACAGACAGACGACCCTCTCAGCAGAGACACAGACGACCTCAATAGGCACAGACACGACCCTCTCAACAGAGACACAGGCGACCCTCTCAACAGAGACACAGACGACCCTCTCAACAGAGACACAGATGACCCTCTCAACAGAGACACAGATGACCCTCTCAACAGAGACACAGGCGACCCTCTCAACAGAGACACAGACGACCCTCTCAACAGAGACACAGACGACCCTCTCAACAGAGACAGACGACCCTCTCAACAGAGACACAGACGACCCTCTCAACAGAGACACAGACGACCCTCTCAACAGACACAGACGACCCCTCTCAACAGAGACGCAGTCGATTCTTCCAACAAACTACCCTCTCAATAGACAGACCCATAGCCCTCTCAACAGACAGACACATGGCTCTCTCAACAGACAGACACATGGCCCTCTCAACAGACACATGGCCCTTTAATCAGACCTTCCTCACACATCAACAAAAGCATATTTCCCATCTGTACCCTTATAATAAAAGCGTTTTTGAGTTCTCATCTAAATCTAACAGCTGAGGCCTCTTATCTAATTGCTCACCTGGCCTATCCTCCAATAATTCGCATATTTTAGGCAGTAACTCTAATAGGCTTACGATTTTAAGTTTGGTATAGGAATTTGTTGACCTTTCTAGACTGGGGATCGGTTGGTTGATTGGGTTTGAAGCCTATCTACTACATGAGAGTTAAGATAAGATTTCGTTCGGATTTTTAACCCCGGAGGGTTAGCCACCCAGGATAACCCAAGGAAGTAAATGCGTCATCGAGGACTGTCTAACTTATTTCCATTGTGGTCCTTAATCTTGTCCCCCAGGATGCGACCCACACCAGTCGACTAACACCCAGGTACCTATTTGCTGCTAGGTGAACAGGACAACAGGTGTAAGGAAACGTGTCGAAATGTTTCCACTCGCCGGGAATCGAACCCGGGCCCTCCGTGTGTGAAGCGGGAGCTTTGGCCACCCCACCAGGCCACCGGGCCACCTGTGCCCCACCAGTCAAGAATACTTAAAAAATGGGGATTAATATAAACTTCCAGTATATATACATCTCTCTATGTATATACACCGAGATGAACACCTATCGGTGAATATACACTGAGAAATACATACGTTTTTGTTGTATATACACGGTGTATATCAGTATGTATACACCGATATGGATCTTCCAGTGCTTATATACCGGAATACATGCATTTAACAGTGTATATACACCGAGAGATGTGTATATCTTATTGTATATACAGAGAGGTGTATAGCTTATTAAATATACACTGAGAGGTGTATATGTCTCTCAGTAGTTTACATTAATCAATATTTTAGGTATTAAAGTATTCTTGACTGGTGGTGAACAGGTGACATGTTGTAGATAGACTTGAAACCTAATACCATATAAACCATACGGGCTTAGCCCTTGCTTTATATTAAAAATAATAATAATAATAATAATAATAATAATAATAATAATAATAATAATAACTACTACTACTACTACTACTACTACTACTACTACTAATAATAATAATAATAATAATAATAATAATAATAATAATAACTACTACTACTACTACTACTACTACTAATAATAATAATAATAATAATAATAATAACTACTACTACTACTACTACTACTACTACTACTACTAATAATAATAATAATAATAATAATAATAACTACTACTACTACTACTACTACTACTACTACTAATAATAATAATAATAATAATAATTACTACTACTAATAATAATAATAATAATTACTACTACTACTACTACTAATAATAATAATAATAATAATTACTACTACTACTACTACTACTACTACTAATAATAATAATAATAATAATAATAATGCACATCAAACTTATTTATTCATCAAAATCTTCCGTAATTATTATTATTATTATTATTATTATTATTATTATTATTATTATTATTATTATTACGAGGGTGCCCTAAACCCGTATGGCCCCGAGGATCGACACCCTCTAAAGGGGCATCCCCTAATTGTTATAATCATAATTTAACGTCAACAATCAGCATTGTTAAAAAATATTTTGAAATGTCGTACACTGGCACTCCAGGGCAGCCATCTTGGATGCTGTGTTCGGATCCTCACACTCTTGACTTCCTCCTTCAGTCAAGCTTCTGGAACACAATGTCGTCAACCAGTTATTATAGACTGGGCACCTCGGGGTAGTCATTTTTTTGGACGATGTCTTTGGATTCTACCTATTTCTTGGCTTCCCTCGAGTCAAGATTTCCTCCCCCCTCCCGAACAGCGGCCATTGTCAGCAAGCCGAAGTCAGCTCCATCTTGCGGTTGCGAA
>NC_091369.1:2593299-2600799 GCF_038502225.1 Cherax quadricarinatus
TCAGTGAAGAGGCGGGGCCAGGATCTTGGAATCGACCCCTGCAACCTCAACTAGGTGAGTACAACTAGGAGCGTACACACACACACACACACACACACACACACACACACACACACACACACACACACACACACACACACACACACACACAGGTGTGAGACACCTGGATAAGGTGGAACAAAGAACTGCAGGAAACAAGAGAAAATTCTTGATAAATGGAGTTAAAATGGAAATTACTCTGGCCAAAATGTCGACAAGTAACTGTCTGACTTTTTGGGGGTTTTATCATATGTAATCTACACATATGCCTGGACCTGGAGTTTACATGGAGAGAGTTCCGGGGGTCAACGCCCCCGCGGCCCGGTCTGTGACCAGGCCTCTTGGTGGATCAGAGCCTGATCAACCAGGCTGTTGCTGCTGGCTGCACGCAAACCAACGTACGAGCCACAGCCCGGCTGATCAGGAACCGACTTTAGGTGCTTGTCCAGTGCCAGCTTGAAGACTGCCAGGGGTCTGTTGGTAATCCCCCTTATGTGTGCTGGGAGGCAGTTGAACAGTCTCGGGCCCCTGACACTTATTGTATGGTCTCTTAACGTGCTAGTGACACCCCTGCTTTTCATTGGGGGGATGGTGCATCGTCTGCCAAGTCTTTTGCTTTCGTAGTGAGTGATTTTCGTGTGCAAGTTCGGTACTAGTCCCTCTAGGATTTTCCAGGTGTATATAATCATGTATCTCTCCCTCCTGCGTTCCAGGGAATACAGGTTTAGGAACCTCAAGCGCTCCCAGTAATTGAGGTGTTTTATCTCCGTTATGCGCGCCGTGAAAGTTCTCTGTACATTTTCTAGGTCGGCAATTTCACCTGCCTTGAAAGGTGCTGTTAGTGTGCAGCAATATTCCTAGCCTAGATAGAACAAGTGACCTGAAGAGTGTCATCATGGGCTTGGCCTCCTTAGTTTTGAAGGTTCTCATTATCCATCCTGTCATTTTTCTAGCAGATGCGATTGATACAATGTTATGGTCCTTGAAGGTGAGATCCTCCGACATAATCACTCCCAGGTCTTTGACGTTGGTGTTTCGCTCTATTTTGTGGCCAGAATTTGTTTTGTACTCTGATGAAGATTTAATTTCCTCATGTTTACCATATCTGAGTAATTGAAATTTCTCATCGTTGAACTTCATATTGTTTTCTGCAGCCCACTGAAAGATTTGGTTGAGGTCCGCCTGGAGCCTTGCAGTGTCTGCAATGGAAGACACTGTCATGCAGATTCGGGTGTCATCTGCAAAGGAAGACACGGTGCTGTGGCTGACATCCTTGTCTATGTCGGATATAAGGATGAGGAACAAGATGGGAGCGAGTACTGTGCCTTGTGGAACAGAGCTTTTCACCGTAGCTGCCTCGGACTTTACTCTGTTGACGACTACTGTGTTCTGTTAGTGAGGAAATTATAGATCCATCAACCGACTTTTCATGTTATTCCTTTAGCACGCATTTTGTGCGCTATTACGCCATGGTCACACTTGTCGAAGGCTTTTGCAAAATCTGTATATATTACATCTGCATTCTTTTTGTCTTCTAGTGCATTTAGGACCTTGTCGTAGTGATCCAATAGTTGAGACAGACAGGAGCGACCTGTTCTATACCCATGTTGCCCTGGGTTGTGTAACTGATGGGTATCTAGATGGGTGATGATCTTGCTTCTTAGGACCCTTTCAAAGATTTTTATGATATGGGATGTTAGTGCTATTGGTCTGTAGTTCTTTGCTGTTGCTTTACTGCCCCCTTTATGGAGTGGGGCTATGTCTGTCTGTTTTTAGTAACTGTGGGACGACCCCCGTGTCCATGCTCCCTCTCCATAGGATGGAAAAGGCTCGTGATAGGGGCTTCTTGCAGTTCTTGATGAACACAGAATTCCATGAGTCTGGCCCTGGGGCAGAGTGCATAGGCATGTCATTTATCGCCTGTTCGAAGTCATTTGGCGTCAGGATAACATCGGATAGGCTTGTGTTAATCAAATTTTGTGGCTCTCTCATGAAAAATTAATTTTGATCTTCGACTCTCAGTCTGGTTAGCGGCTTGCTAAAAACTGAGTCATATTGGGACTTGAGTAGCTCACTCATTTCCTTGCTGTCATCTGTGTAGGACCCATCTTGTTTAAGTAGGGGCCCAATACTGGACGTTGTTCTCGATTTTGATTTGGCATAGGAGAAGAAATACTTTGGGTTTCTTTCGATTTCATTTATGGCTTTTAGTTCTTCCCGCGATTCCTGACTCCTAAAGGATTCTTTTAGCTTAAGTTCGATGCTTGCTATTTCTCTGACCAGTGTCTCCCTACGCATTTCAGATATATTGACCTCTTTTAGCCGCTCTGTTATTCTTTTCCGTCGCCTGTAAAGGGAGCGCCTGTCTCTTTCTATTTTACATCTACTCCTCCTTTTTCTTAGAGGAATAAGCCTTGTGCATACATCGAGTGCCACCGAGTTAATCTGTTCTAGGCATAAGTTGGGGTCTGTGTTGCTTAGTATATCTTCCCAGCTTATATCGGTTAGGACTTGGTTTACTTGGTCGCACTTTATGTTTTTGTTATTGAAGTTGAATTTGGTGAATGCTCCCTCGTGACTAGTCTCATTATGTCGGTCTGGGGCTCCGCGCATACATGTCTGAACCTCAATAATGTTGTGATCTGAGTATATTGTTTTTGATATGGTGACATTTCTTATCAGATCATCATTGTTAGTGAAGATGAGGTCTAGTGTATTCTCCAGTCTAGTAGGCTAGATTATTTGCTGGTTTAAATTGAATTTTGTGCAGAGATTTAAAAGCTCGTGTGAGTGTGAGTTTTCATCAGAGCTGCCTCCTGGTGTTATTTCTGCAACAATATTATTTGCTATATTCCTCCATTTTAGGTGCCTTAAGTTGAAATCCCCCAGGAGCAAGATGCTGGGTGCAGGAGCTGGAAGATTTTCCAGACAGTGGTCAATTTTTAACAGCTGTTCCTGGAATTGCTGGGATGTTGCATCCGGAGGCTTGTAGACTACCACAATGACTAGGTTTTGGTTCTCGACCTTTACTGCTAAAACTTCCACTACATCATTTGAGGCATTAAGCAGTTCTGTGCAAACAAGTGACTCTGCAATGTACAGGCCAACCCCCCCCCCCCCCTTTTGCCTGTTCACTGTCACATCTGTATAGGTTGTAACCTGGGATCCATATTTCGTTGTCCAAGTGATCCTTTATGTGGGTCTCAGTGAAAGCCGCGAACATTGCCTTTGCCTCTGCAAGCAGTCCACGGATGAAAGGTATTTTGTTTGTTGCTGGCTTTAGACCCTGTATATTTGCAAAGAAGAATGTTATCGGACTGGTGGTATTGTTGGTACTGGGGGGGGGGATTTTTTTTCCGGCATTAGTATTTGTATCTGTTGGTTTGGAGTGGAGGCCATCGACTGTGGTTCCACTCCAGGAATGACTGGATTTGGTGTACGATTTCTGCCATTTCCTGCCAGTTTTTTTTCCTTCCTGGTACTAAAAAACCTCTCCCTCTTGAGTGGCTGTGGCTGCTATGATTTATGCACAACAACCACTGTGAAAAAAAATAGTGAAATTCCAAGCGCTTTCGTGACTTCTCACATTATCAAGGAACTATAGTTTCTTGATAATGTGAGAAGTCACGAAAGTGATTGGTATTTCGCTATTTTTTTTCACAGTGGTTGTTGTGCATATTGTGATATCTGTTTACTGTGATCTTATTGCATAATAATTAATATAACTGTATTTATGTGTACCTGTAACTAGATAAACATAGTTTGCTGATGTAACATTGCCAGCTTGTGAACCTGTGTGGACCAGGAAGGGCTGCGAGAGGGCCTTGAAAAGTGTCGGTCTGGTCAGACAAGTGGATCCTTAGTCCCCAGCAAGGTTAAGGGGACGTTAGTTCCCCTGTTTTCTAATGTTATTTTTCCCATATAATCTACGTTGTCTATAATTACTATCATATTTGCTTTGTCTGTTTTCGTAAAGGTGTGGATGTGTCTATGAAAGAGGAGACGAGACAGAGAATAAACGAGAGGAAGCAGGTTGTGAACGAGAGACAGAGAGAATGCAGGAAGTAGAAAGAGTGTTGAAATGCAAAGAAAATGTATAATAAATAGGAAAGAAGAGATGTAGAGGTTTGTTGAGTTATGAAGACTGAAAGAGTGTGTGTAGGCACTCTTTGAGTGGATGGCAGGAATGGCGTTCAATGTTTCTTCCTTTTAAGCCACACGGTTTTGGTGGGAGCTGACCCGTATGGTTAAAAATATTAGCTAGAGGATAATGTTACGGTATATTCCATCTCTGATGGATCTCCTGGGATATTGTTGTAATTTAAATGTGGGAAATGTGTGAATGCTATGTGTCCAGGGTGTGAATGTTGCTCACGTGAGCACACACACACACACACACACACACACACACACACACACACACACACACACACACACACACACACACACACACACACACACACACACACACACACACACACACACACACACACACACACACACACACACACACACACAGGTTTGAATTCTATCGACCCCAGGTGTGGGTTATTAAATCTACGCTTTCCCTGTTCACCAACAATCCTAAATACTTCAATATCAGTATTTAAACAGGAAATAAGTTAGAGTAACACTGAATACACAATACAACGTACAAACATAACCACACAACAGGCCAAGTGTCTATCGGCAAGTGCCTTTGACAACTAGTAACTACTACACACACACACACACACACACACACACACACACACACACACACACACACACATGGAGCAGGGACAGAGAGGACCTAGTAACACTCGGTGAAGAGACGGGGCCAGGAGCTGAGTTTCGACCCCTGCAACCACAATTAGGTGAGTACACACATCTACTACACGATGGTCATTAAGGCTGCATGTCACCTGTTCACTACAAGTCAATAATACTTTAATACCTAAACTACTGATTAATGTAAACTACCAGTGTATATATACTGAGATACATATACACACACCTCTCAGTGTATATATAATGAGATACATACACCTCTGTGTATACACACTTGAAAGACATACACTTGTCACTGTGTATCCTGTGTGTGGATGTTGAGTTAGAGAGGTTGATATATATATCTGGTTTACCTCTGTGTCTCGAGCCGAGAGCTGGCTCTCATCAAACTGTAACTTAGATTATTACAGTGGTACTCCACTGTAACTGACAGTACCTGCTGACCACTGAGAGTGCCTGCTGGCCACTGAGAGTGCCTGCTGGCCACTGACAGTACCTGCTGACCACTGAGAGTGCCTGCTGGCCACTGAGAGTGCCTGCTGGCCACTGAGAGTGCCTGCTGACCACTGAGAGTGCCTGCTGGCCACTGACAGTACCTGCTGACCACTGAGAGTGCCTGCTGGCCACTGAGAGTGCCTGCTGGCCACTGACAGTACCTGCTGGCCACTGACAGTACCTGCTGGCCACTGACAGTACCTGCTGACCACTGACAGTACCTGCTGACCACTGAGAGTACCTGCTGACCACTGAGAGTACCTGCTGACCACTGAGAGTACCTGCTGACCACTGAGAGTACCTGCTGACCACTGAGAGTACCTGCTGACCACTGAGAGTACCTGCTGACCACTGAGAGTACCTGCTGACCACTGACAGTACCTGCTGGTCACTGTTCCGAAGAGATGACTCGAGGGATTTGAATCCATGACGAGTCATGTGTGTGTGTGTGTGTGTGTGTGTGTGTGTGTGTGTGTGTGTGTGTGTGTGTACTCACCTATTTGTGGTTGCAGGGGTCGAATAATAGCTCCTGGCCCCGCCTCTTCGCTGATTGCTACTAGGTCCTCTCTCTCCCTGCCCCATGAGCTTTATCATACCTCGCCTTAAAACTATGTATGGTTCCCGCCTCCACTACGTCACTTTCTAGGCTATTCCACGGCTTGACTACTCTATGACTGAAGAAATACTTCCTAACATCCCTTTGATTCATCTGAGTCTTCAACTTCCAATTGTGACCTCTTGTGTCTGTGTCCCTTCTCTGGAGCAGCCCGTCTTTGTCCACCTTGTCTATTCCGCGCAGTATTTTATATGTCGTTATCATGTCTCCCCTGACCCTCCTGTCCTCTAGTGTCGTCAGGCCGATTTCCCTCAACCTTTCTTCGTAGGACAATCCACTTAGCTCTGGGACTAGTCTTGTTGCAAACCTTTGCACTTTCTCTAATTTCTTGACGTGCTTGACTAGGTGTGGATTCCAAACTGGTGCTGCATACTCCAGTATGGGCCTGACGTAAATGGTATACAGAGTCTTGAACGAATCCTTACTGAGGTATCGGAACGCTGTCCGTAGGTTTGCCAGGCGCCCGTATGCTGCAGCAGTTATCTGATTGATGTGCGCCTCAGGAGATATGCTCGGAGTCATACTCACCCCAAATCTTTTTCCTTGAGTGAGGTTTGCAGTCTTTGGCCATCTAAACTATACTGTGTCTGCGGTCTTCTTTGCCCTTCCCCAATCTTCATGACTTTGCATTTGGCAGGGTTAAACTCAAGGAGCCAGTTTCTGGACCAGGCTTGTAGCCTGTCCAGGTCTCTTTGTAGTCCTGCCTGATCCTCGTCCGATTTGATTCTTCTCATTAACTTCACATCATCTGCAAACAAGGACACTTCTGAGTCTATCCCTTCCGTTATGTCATTCACATATACCAAGAACAGCACAGGTCCTAGGACTGACCCCTGTGGAACCCCGCTTGTCACAGGCGCCCACTCTGACACCTCGTCACGTACCATGACTCGTGTGTGTGTGTGTGTGTGTGTGTGTGTGTGTGTGTGTGTGTGTGTGTGTGTGTGTGTGTGTGTGGAGGGCACCCACCCTCCTCTCCCAAGGTTTTCCTGACTCCCACAGGTGGTCACTGATTACCCACACCCTCAGGGCAATCAGGTATTCAAGGAACGTTGATCAAGGAACCACCATCCATGGCACTCAGTACCACAGCACCCACACCTCTGCCCACCACAGCACCCACACCTCTGCCCACCACAGCACCCACACCTCTGCCCACCACAGCACCCACACCTCTGCCCACCACAGCACCCACACCTCTGCCCACCACAGCACCCACACCTCTGCCCACCAGAGCACCCACACCTCTGCCCACCACAGCACCCACACCTCTGCCCACCACAGCACCCACACAACCCACACACACCATCAGTGCCCACAGCGTCCCACCCTGCCCACAGAGACCCACCCACTGCCCCACCCATCACTTGGCATCCATTAGTGGCACTCACTGGCACTGTTGACACTCGTCTACTACACAAGCGACCACCTCCCTGCAAAGGACACCTTATTTAACTCAAACCAGCGATGTACTCGATTTAAACTACTGACATCTGTTTCGGCTAATATATATATATATATATATATATATATATATATATATATATATATATATATATATATATATATATATATATATT